>NC_142809.1:30845723-30971853 GCF_049724085.1 Artemia sp. Qi Xiang Cuo
TCTTTGAAAAGTATTTCTTGGTGTTGAGGTAACCAAAATGCTGTATTGTATAGTTTTGTGTGAAAAAGATAAGTACTTCAAGTTGGAAAATGGGTTTAGTTGTTACATTAAGAAAGTAACTTGCTCTGAAATGGTCTTTGAAAGGTATTTCTTGGTGTTGAGGTATCCAAAAAGCTGTAAAGTATAGTTGTGGGTGAAAAAGATAAGTACTTCAAGTTGCAAAATGGGTTTAGGAGGGACATAAAGAAAGTAATTTGCTCTGAAATGGTCTTTGAAAAGTATTTCTTTGTGTTGAGGTATCCAAAAAGCTGTAGAGTATAGTTGTGGGTGAAAAAGATAAGTACTTCAAGTTGGAAAATGGGTTTAGGAGTGACATTAAGAAAGTAATTTGCTCTGAAATGGCCTTTGAAAAGTATTTCCTGATGTTGAGGTATCCAAAAATCTGTAGAGTATAGTTGTGAGTGAAAAACATAAGTACTTGAAGTCGGAGAATGGGTTTAGGAGTGACATTAAGAAATTAACTTGCTGTGAAAGGGTCTTTTAAAAGTATTTCTTGGTGTTTAGGTAACAAAAAGGCTGTAAAGTTTAGTTTTGGTGAAAAATATAAGTAATTAAATTGAAAAATTGGGTTACGAGGGACATTAAGAATCTAAATTGCTGTGAAATGGTCGTTGAAAAGTATTGCTTGGTGTTGAGGTATCCAAAAAGCACAAAGTTATATTTGTGGTAGAAAAAGATAAGTACTACCAATTGGAAAATGGGTTTAGGAGGGACATTAAGAAATCAACTTGCTCTGAAATGGTCTTTGAAAAGTATTTCTTGATGTTGAGGTATCCAAAAAGCTGTAAATTATAGTTGTGGGTGAAAAAGATAAGTACTTCAAGTCGGAGAATGGGTTAAGAAGGGACATTAAGAAAGTAACTTGCTCTGAAATGGTCTTTGAAAAGTATTTCTTGGTGTGGAGGTATCCAAAAAGCTGTAAGGTCTAGTTATGGTGAAAAAGATAAGTGCTTCAAGTGGGAAAATGGGTTTAGAAGGGACATTAAGAAAGTAAAGTGCACTTAAATGGTCTTTGAAAAGTATTTCTTGGCGTTGAGCTATCCAAAAAGCTGTAAAGTATAGTTGTGATGAAAAAGATAAGTACTTCAAGTGGGAAAATGGGTGTAGAAGGGACATTAGGAAAGTAAATTGCTCTGAAATTGTATTTTAAAATTATTTCTTGGTTTTGAGGTAACAAAAATGCTTTAAATTATAGTATTGAGTGAAAATGATAAGTAATTCAAGTTATAAAATTGACTTAGGAAGGACATTAAAAAAGTAACTTGCTCTGACATGGTCTTTGATAAGTATTCCTTGATATTGAGGTATCCTAAAAGATGTAGAGTATAGTTGAGTGTGAAAAAGATAAGTACTTCAAGTTGGAAAATGGGTTTAGAAAGAACATTAAGAAATTAATGTGCTCTGAAATTGTCTTTGAAAAGTATTTCTTGATGTTGAGTTATCCAAAAATCTTTCTAGTATAGCTGTGTCTGAAAAAGATAAGAAATTCTAGTTGAACAATAGGTTTAGGAAGGACATTAAGAAAGTAATTTGCTCTGAAATGGTCTTTGAAAGGTATTGATTGGTGTTGAGGTATCCAAAAAGCTGTAAAGTATAGTTGTGGGTGAAAAAGATAAGTACTTCAAGTTGGAAAATGGGTTTAGAATGAACATTAAGAAAGGAAGTTGCTCTGAAATGACTTTTGAAAAGAATTTCTTGATGTTGAGGTATCCAAAAAGCAGTAAAGTATAGTTGTGAGTGAAGGGATTGGTACTTCAAGATGGAAAATGGGTTAAGAAATGACATTATCAAATGATCTTGCTCTGAAAACACATAATAAATCCATAAAAAGTGTTAAAAATGAAGAGGGGACTATTGGGAAGGTCCAGGAGCGAGAGTTTGGGGATCCTGGGGCCCTTGCGGACTGGGATGATCATTTGAGAGCCCGGGGGACTTTGGGGAACCGGGGAGGACCTTTGGGGGCCCGGAGAGGACCTTTGGGGGTTTGAGAGGGGCCCTTGAGGACCGATTGGTCTTTTGGGACCCCGGTGGACCTTTGAGAACCGGGGGAGGGCGTGGGGGGGTCCAGGGGGCCATTGGAGAGCCGGGGGGACCCTTGAGGCCCGGGGGAGGGCCGGTGGGGGGCTGGGTGGCCCTTGAGTACCGATTGGGCCTTTGGGACCGGGGTGTGGGTCTTGGGGGGGCGGGGGGCCCTTGGGGAGCTGGGGGGACCTTTGAGGACCGGGGCTTCCTTCGGGGTTGGGGTAGGGGGATTGGAACCCTTTGGGGTTGTAGGGGTGAGAGGGGACCTCACAACACTGTTCAAATACAACTTGTGTATTATAACGACCACAGAGTTTCACCATTAAATTCTCTTCTAAAATCTCTTCAAAAATCATCTTTTAAAATGTCTCTAACTGTTTCGCTGAAATAATCCCATAAAATGGCTAAAACGGTTTCGCCCAAATAATCCTTAAACGTAATTTCAGCGTGTTCCTTTTGTTTGGCATCCCTGTGCTGGCACATTTCAAATTATTTGGAAACCTGATTCCCGCGCTAAAACAATTCATCGCTAAGATCTAAACATTCGTCTCTGAGACAGATTCTCTTGTTAGAAACACCAAATTAATTTCCCTTTCGTGAATCAATTCTCTTTAGAAACAACAAATTAATTCCCCTTTCGTGTCAATCAATCAATCATGACATCATCTGTCATGTGTGATCTAAACTTTGCCCCGGAGACAATTCTCTTTGGAAATACATCAAAGACATTAATTAACTTGACGTCATCTGTCAGACATTCCCTGGAAACAATTTGATTAATGACTGACAGCACAGGTGTTCCCCGGAAACTCATAACATTTGGCTCGAGCGTGCCCAAAACAACAACAACAACAACATTGACCTTGGCGTTCGCTGAGAGCGTGCCCAAAACAACAACAATAACATTGACCCCATTAACCACGTGTTCTCCCTAATGACTCTATCGCGTGCCCAAAACAATAACAACAACATTGACCCCATTAACCACGTGTTCTCCCTAATGACTCTATCGCTTGCCCAAAACAAAAACAATAACATTGACCCCATTAACAACGTGTTCTCCCAAATGACTCTATTGCGTGCCCAAAACAACAACAACAACATTGACCCCATTAACCACGTGTTCTCCCTAATGACTCTGCACAAAACAACAACAACAACATTGACCTTGGAAATTTAGATCATTGACCCCACTAACCACGTGTTCTCCCTAGGGAGGCTATGCCCATATATGGTGTACTGATCGGAGATACGTTCTTTTGATAACCGAATTTTGTACTGATCGGATCAATAGGGTCATCTCTACTCTTATTTTGTGGAAGAAGTTTTTTTTTAATTAATTACTATAACAAATCAAAATATTGTGAACTATATAATTCACTTTTGAGTGAAGTGCAAGATTGGAGAGCAAAAAATAACGAAGAAGGATCAAAGGCGCACCCAGGATTTTTGTTGGGGGTGCGGGGGTACAATAAAAAACTTTAAAAAACGCATCAAAAATTTGTTTATATGCATTTTTGTTACGTTTTTACGATTTGAACAAAAATTTGAAGGGACATAGGGGTTTCAAACCCTGTAATCCCCCCCTCTGGATACGGCTTTGAGAAGGATTTAAATCACTGCTTCTTTTCCTCCGGCTCTGCATCAGTGATTGGAAATGGAGTATTCAATCTTAAGTGGATTGAGGTCAGAAAAGTAACTTTAGGCTGCCAATATTAAGTGCTGCGAATTGACTAGCCTGTCTTACGTAAGATCAGCCAAGACCATAGACAACTGCAAAACCAATTTAATCTACATCGTTAAAGTTGGGCACACTCAACTTTGATTCAAAGAGTACCGCATAGAAAACTGATAGGAGAGAAAATTTACTTATATTCATATATAAGTAAATTTTCTCTTTGAACCCAAAAACAACATAACAATATTGTTTTCCTTTCTCTCATGAGAAAGGAAAACAATACTGTTATGTTGTTTTGTGTTTTTTATATTTTTTTTTCTTACTTTAACTTTACATTGGATCGAAGACAAAAGGACTGCTTTCGCAAATCTGGCACTATAGGTTTATTTGTGTACCCCCTCCCCCCCTCTGGATCCACCACTGTCATGGTTGCAGAGGTAGGTGTAACCTAGTAAAGAACAAACAACAGCCCATAGTAACCAAAAGTTAAAAACATTTTGAAAAAAAATTACTATTAAGAAAAAATTGTCATGGGAAATTGATTCAGGAATGGTAACTATTATTTTGGTTTGGTTTACAAGTAAAAATTTATTCCAAAAAGAAGTTTATGATGATTTCTAAAAAAAGCCTAAAACACATCAAAAATAGTGTCAGATCAATATGAAAAGTGTACCATTGGAATCTTGCATAGTTGAAAACATTGTACAGGGGAATACCAGTTCCCCTCATTCAATAGCAGATCCAGCGGGGAGGGGGCGAAGGGGCGCACGCCCCCCTAGTGTAGCCTAAAGTAGTGTAATTTACTTAATTTACTCAAGTTTGCGTTAATTAAAATTACTACTGATGCAAGTTTTTGGGATAAAAAGTTTTTGGGCCCTTCTTTTTTTTTTTTTGTATCCATCTTGTCTTCCCCCCCCCCCCAAAAAAAAAACAAAATACTTGATCCGTCCCTTTCCGCATTGAATAACAATGAAAATACCTTTTATATATGATTTAAATCTTAATATTTATATTAAACTTACCTCCAATTTACAACAGAAACAAAATTTGCCCCCCCCCCTGATGTCTAAATTTATAACCAGAATGTGCATATATAGGGGGGGGGCTGAAATTCATTTCCGATAGAAATGATTATTATATTTGTAATCAGCATAAAAAAACGCATCGAATGGTGTATTCACTTTATTCCTAACTCAATAATATGATTTGGTATATATTTACCCATTTTTTTTGGAAATTAATTTTAGCCCCCACCCCTATATATACCAGTTAAGGGTATATATTTGCACATTAGGGGGTGGGGGGGAAGTTTAAACTTACCTCTCATTTACACAGAAATAAAATTACCCCCACCCCCTAATATGCAAATATATACCCTGCATTGGTATATATAGGGATGGGGGCTAAAATTCATTTCCAACAAAAATGATTACTATATTCTTAAAGAGCATAAAAAGAGCATTAAGGAGCATAATTTACTTAATTAACTCAAGTTTCCATTAATTAAACTAACACCTGATGCAAATTTATCAGATCAACCAACGGTGTACCCCATAATTTTTTTTATTTAAACCACCGATTGGCGCCCCTCCTCCCCCCCAAAAAAATTCTCCATCTGCACCTGCCCACATTGGATAATAAGGATAAACACTTTTCTCAATAACTCCAATCTGAATTATTATCTTCTCTGAAAATCAAATTTAAATAAAAAAATTCTTATATTAATAAACCTTTTACAATTTAATGTTTTCTTTGCCATCAAGAATCATGAATTTTTCAAATCATGAATTAGCAGGTCCTGCATATAGACCTAGCAACAAGGGGACAAAAAACTATCTCATGAAGGTTGACAAAAGCGATAACAAGACATCAATAAACAGACCACAGCAATAGTGCTTATTAAGTATATAAATGAGCTATTCCTATATGTCTATCTTTAGGAAGATTTGACACTTCTTAGTAAATTTAAAAATAGGAAGTGCTGTACAATCGAAACTATTTGAATTAGTAACTACTCGTTCAGAAAAGAAACAGGATTTTAACTGTACAAAAATAAAGTTTTTAGGTGGTATAATACAATAATTAAGAGTAGTTTAAATGTTAAAAAGTTTTTAAAATGATTAATTCATTGCAGGTGACCGGAATTAGAGACTTTTGTCTATGAATAGGATGATGATTCATTCCTATCAAAGATTCTGTCCGAGAATAGGCAGGTGGCCGACTACTGGGTGTCTTACCCTATATTCTGTTTAACTGGCCTATAGACTTATTCTAAACTGGCCTTAACTATATTATGGTAAATAAAAATTTAGTTTTAAAACAAAAGGATCTGCAAACTTTGGACATTTCTGATGGGATGTAAATTTAATTAGACCCTTGATTAAAATTTAAATTCTATAAATTAAAACTAAGTTTGTTTTACACTTTTCTGGTTCTGATGGGTAACACTGTCCTATAATTGTTGAAATGGCATTATTTCCGATTAAAACCATGTTAAATCCCCAACAATTTCTCTCTTATAGGTCCCCAGTAATCTTATTCCGACTCTTAGGGTCAAAATTTTCCTGGAAGAGGAGGGGGGGCAAGGGGCAAAACTTGAAAGGATTACATTTCTGGGTATCATTTTTCTCGGAATGGACAGAAGTCTCTGCATCAGAGCTGATAACCATAATCTGTCAAATTATAAAAAAAATCTGAATCTAACGTAACTGCTAATAATAGTGTTGTCAAATTCAGTGATGCTTTTGACTCCAATAATCGCCAATCAAGGTTCATTCAACAAGTTAGCACTGCTGCCAAGTAAACCAATTAATTTGTTCTAGTCCCTCAATGCAGACGCCCAAAGCTGCATCCTGCTTGATGACAAAAAAAATATTACACTGTTCAGTAAGAAATTGGGGTACGTCAAGGGTATTTTTCAGTACTGAAAATATTAAATTTCTTAATAGCACACGCAAAAAAGAAGACCGAAAATCTCTTTTCGACTTGATTTTGTGTAATATTTCCTTTTTGATGTGAATTTTGCGGACGCAGGTGTCTTACCACACAAATTTCTAGCATAATACATTTGCATTCAGTAAAGGGGAGGTACCCACCAAGCTGCATTTAGAAGAGCTCTCTTTAGGAGAATCTCACTGAAAAGGTAGATTCTCCTTTAGATGCACCAAAGAAACATAGGCTACTCATGAAAATTCTGACATGCAACCCATTGCTTTAACTTTTGTATTTATTCTATTACTTTGCCCGCTTTTGACGAACCTTTGTTTTAAAATGCAGTATAGTTATGTTATGTTATATTTTAAGTGCCGCTGTAGTCGTTGATATTTTTACTTATTTATTTCATTATCGTCCGTGACGTAGATCACTATTTTGCAGTTTTGTTATATTTGCTAGTTATTCTAATATAATTAATGGTTATTTTGCAATTGGTTATGTTAAAACCCTGTTTCTTTTGTATAGGTATATAGATGGTTTGCAAGAACAGTTGCGGAATAGTGAGCAAGAAACCAATGCAGCTCCTCAAAACATACGGGTCTTGCCTGTTTTGGGGCTTAATGAGGTATCTCTTTCTTACGTTTTCACTAACATTAAGGGCTATGGTGGTGTACTAAACCTTTTTTTTTCGCTAGATGCCTCTGTTGTTTATATCTAGCAGTCCACCAGCCTTTATCGACTTATCGTTTGCTGCTGAAATGGGCTGCACATTTCAACCAATTACAATTGTTCTCGTGTAGAAATGTCAATGGACTAAATCACTATATTATAGTATTCCGTGGTAATCTAGCTCTAACATTGTGCCAGATCTGATACACTTTCGTCTTTACTACACATCTGTACTACATACCAATACATACCAAAATTAGACGAAATCTAGTAAATGTTATGAAACTCCTTATAATTTTAGTACTTTTTTTTTACCTAATCCGATGTTTATATTTTGTTCTAAATTATTTACAGTTTTCAGGATCTCAGCTAAGGATAATAGCACCACAGCGTGGATTATTCTCTCCTCAAGTAAATAATCTTTTACCGTGTTTTAAGTATAAGGTTCCTCTAAAAATTAAGGACCCTAGTCGAAGTCTAGGTTGTATAGTTAATCAGCAATAAAATAGCGTTCTAACGTTCTCTTTGCCTGTCAGCCTTTGTAGATTTCTGGCTTTGATTAAAGATAAAAATAGAAGTAAATAGCAACAGTAAAAATTAAAATAAGTGATTATATATTTTGAGTAAGTATTATTTGCATGTAATTTTGCCGAACAGGAAAAAAATATGGCAACTATGGGGGTTATCCCACTCCCTGTAACCCACATTATTAAAGTTAAAGTGTAGATGTTTCATCACAGTGCTTTGAAAGGCAGATGGCATATTCTATTTAAATACACTAAGTACAAAGATTTTCAAACAGAGATGTTTATTCTTCAATATTCAGGAAAGGTCTGATAATTTCATACAAAAGATTCACACGAAACGAAACTAGCTCTTGTCTTGGCTCTCCGCCAAAACAAGTAATTAGTATTTTACAAACCACACGCTAACGAGCTACCATTTGAGAAAGTAAATCTCACAAAGGGAAAATAACAAAAAGAAAAGTGATAAAAACCATCCGAGCTATGCTGTATAAAATTTATTGATAACAAATTTCATGTTACTTATTTATTGTGGAAAGTAGATTGTGGCCTCAGAGGTGTTGCATGAAATCCATCTGCTCTGTTCACTTAATCCATAAGTCCCTGGCAGAATAAGTGACCCTTAGTCCATTCAATAAAATCGTATCAGCCTAACGTTTTCTTCAGCCATTAATGATAGTGAAAACAAATAAGCAACACTAGATAATTTTGCTCAATGGGTGATTCCGCACTCAGGAAAGTGCTGACGTATCAGTTAAGGATAAACCTGAAATTTTGCCACAGGGTCGCACAATGTCAAAAGAGCAAAAAAAAAATATGCTGAATTACAGAAGATCTCTAAAATTTTTATTTCTTAAGGAATAAGATAATTTCGTTCTCAGGCCGCGACATGACATCTTTCCTCTGCCTCAAGCTCAGACACATCAAGTAAAATATCAAACTTGTATGGACAAAGCAGCCAGCACTTTCAGACCTGTGAGTAAATGGAGCTTTTTTGGATCTCTAAATATTTTGGTTTATTATTACAAGAAAATATTTTAGTAACAGGGCCAGAAAACCTTCAAAAATTTTGTGCTTTTAGATTTCAATCGAAATTTAAAACTGCTGCTTGTCTGCTTTAACGGAGCCTTTCCACTCAAAAGCAGAAACATGACTAGAGGAAACAATTTGCCTTTGGCTGAAGAACTAGCAAAATTTATCCTTTTTAGCCCCAGGCAAAAGTTATATGCAGCTAGTTCAAATACACTATTCATTGATCCGGCCAGAGTTCAAAACGTTCCGTATTTCTCGCAATAAACTGAAATCGGCGACATTAGAAAAGAAAGTACAAGACCAAAGTATTCCTATTGCATCATAATTTTCCTTTGTATAAAGAGTATTGCCGTACCCCTCAACCCCCCTGCTCTTTTCGCTAAAATTTCACAAGTACTTTCGGGAAAGCATTTTAGAATGCAAAAACAGCCGATTGACTTTCAAAGCGTTTGAACCGAAAATGCTTCTACTCAAAGCAAATACAATTTATTCATTGTTAAAGCATTGCAGTGAAAAGCATAAATTCTTTGTATAAAATGTCTGTTTCTTCAGAGCATTTATTTGTGAAGCATTGTAATAAAAAAAAGTACGGGGGAAGGGGAAGGATTGGAAAGGATCAGGACTGTAGTGACCTATAGCCATGACTGTAAAGCCACGTGTCTACAACAAAAGTGTAGAAGTAAAAACACTACCACTACCCCAGCTTTCCAACTTCGTGCAGTTAAGTATATGAATACAACCTTTAATTTTCTGTTTGAAATATTTCCGTAATGGGAAGAAAATTGTCACTCCTTCAGTCCCAATATTGCATGCTTATAGTCCAAATATATTCAGACAAATGAGGGCAGGTTATAGGGATAGATTCTCTCCTCGTATTGATCTCCCCTGGAAACTTCGAAAATTTAGGCAAAAGTTACTCTTTAGGTTTCTGCCCCCTCCCCTTCATTCATCTCACCCTTAATAGTTGGTGCCCAACTGTACATAGACGAAAGAAGCACCAAGTCAGTCAAAAGAAGCTTATAAATAATTGTTAATAAGTATAATTAGAGAGCATAGATGTCTAGGGATGAACGTGCCACCACGCGGTGTTGGCTCTAAAACTGGAGGTTTACAAGTAGCTTTTCGATAGTCCCAGACCGATTAGTTTTCTAGGAATTTCCGCTTGGTGAACTGTTGGTCCTATTTGTGTCAAAATCGCTGTGGTACAAAATGGTAGAAATCGGCACTGTGCCATGGTACAGTCTTTTCTGTAACTAAAAAAGGGATTTACAACTTTATGTTTGTGTTTAAATCATTCTTCTTCAGGTATTTTACGACATATCTGAAGAACACCCCTGATGGAAAAAACGAACACATCTACAATTGACCGACTAGGTATTTTGTTGATACTTCCTAGAGGGCTGATAAACGTTTAACTGTTATTATGGGAATAGCCTAAGTCAGCCTTTCTGCGATAGTTGACGTTGTGTTCATAAATGAAAAGAAGGTATGCTACCACTTACGAAGTTTAAACGAGATAAGAGTGAAACATGCAATGAAGTTCCCACTTAGGAAATGTTATGCGCGAATACTTAACTTTCATAGAGATAATGAAGCTGATTTGGCTATAGTTAAGTAGGTATGGAGTAAATTACTTTGTGAGTTTTTATTTTGGAATTTTTTTGTTTTTCTTATTCTTTTTTTTTTAAATCATTACAGTCTTTGAATTTAGGATAGGCTTGAAATTACGATGGTCATTGAATTTTTCAACAACATCTATTTTACTTCGCCAAATAAAAAGGAAATTTGCCGGTAGGATTTGTTATTTTCTTATCAGGATGCTGAATGATTTTTTTCATCATTACAAGATATTATAAGTTCGATTGACATAGACAACCTGAAGAATTGCTTTTGAATGCATAATTGGTTTAAAAATTTTACAGAATTAATTTTGACTTGGCAAAGAAACCCCGCACCTTATCTCAATTACTAATCCCAAGGTGACACTGAACGTACCCTTAGTAAACTCCATCTCCTTCATCAATAAATTTTCCTCTACAAAACTATGGGAACAGAGTGATAACCTTGTGGCATATAAGTTCTATCTTCTAGGTATATATTGGCGAAAAATTATCAGCAAGAGTTTCTTACTATGAGCTCTCAGTAGATAATGGTGAGAGAGTGAAAACAAAAAGCTCAGGTTTGTGCCTCAGTACTGGAACAGGTTCCACCTCGTGGCAGTTCAATATCAACAAACTAACCCATCAGGCTGTGGCCAACCTCCTTGTAGCAATAAAACAAGAAACTGGATTGATGATTGATGCTCAGAATGAAGAACTTATTAATAGGATCACTAATCGTTTCAACCACAGCCTTATATTTAGCCCAGGTACATATTTTCTAAATAAAGTGGCATCCTCAGTTCCTTTAATTCAAAAGACGTTGTTTGATATGTTGTGTCAAGCTAAAATTTATTAAATCACTTTTATTTCTCGTCATGCTCAATTGATTTGTTCGACCTGTCTATTATCTATTTCTGGAGCTGCCTAAATATTTATAGTTTATTTATTTATTTATTTGAAATTCATTTATTTCATCTCCTTGACTAAATAGCAGAAATGATTGTAAATATATATATTTTTTTTTTTTAGTTTTGGAATCAACATTTTTTTCGTATGTTCAATGCTCTCCAAAAAAGATTTCTTTACAAAGGATTGATAACTAATAATAGTCGGTAGATCCTACACGGATTTTTCAGCTTCTCCCCTCTCTTGCAAAGTTAAGGTCATTTAAAACAACGGTTCTTGAGTTCCCGCAACTACCCTGATAACTTAACATTTTTGATAGATCAAAAAAAAATTTGTCCCCTTGAATTTCTAATCATACTAAACGTTAAAGACACCACTACTACTCTAACCTGTATGCAAGAGCCATGATTTTAACTGAACTCTAAACAAATAGATTAATTTTACATTTATTTTCGAGTTTGTTTTATCGTTAATTTACTTTTAGCGTACTCAAACGTGGAACAAGTTGATTTCAATAGTTCTCAATTTTAATTAATCTGTCTGACAGGGGGGGGGAGGGATTAATGTGCTCCAAAATCTAGAGGTTTGACATCTTCGAAAAATCCGTTACATTCATAGCACTTTTTCACTTTGTTATTCCACATGTCAGCAGTTTTTTATTTGCATAGCACGTTTTTGCGAATCCCCCCCCCCCACCCCCCCCAAAAAAAAATCCAACTGATTCTTCGAAATCATATTTAACTCGAGATGCTCGATGAGATATGTCTTTCTGTTAAGCTTCGTCCAAGAGAAAAATTCGAATATATATTTGATTTTTATATATTGATTTTTTTTTTACTTCTTTGATCTGGCTTTTTTCTCATTCTTTTAATCCGGCCTTTTCTATTTATTTGTATTTTTTTACTTATTTTTTCATTCATTTCTATGTGTTAATTTTCTATTTTATTTGTTTTCTATCCTTTGTTGTTCTTTTTTTCTAATAATAAAGTTATTGATTTCATTCAGGGGTTATCCCCGTCCCCAAGAGCTATATGCTTTCTATTGTGGGAATTTAATTTATTTTTATTTATTATACGTTTTGTCAGTAAATATCTACTGGTTTGGCTCCTTCCTTTAGCGCCATTCATTGTGTCACTATTTATTTTTGAGCCTCTTTATTCATTGAAGAAAAGAGTGAACTCCTGAGCCGCCTGAAGTGCTGTTTAAGATAACAAAGAACCTTATTTCTATATAAAACGTTTGAACATGTGCTATCAATCCTTTTTCCGCACGTCTATTTTTGAAGCAATTTAGCTGCAGTGGTACCAAAGAGTGTGAAATTAAAATACTGATTTTTATATCCTTGCTATCCTTCGCGAAACATAGGCAGTTGCTGTTACAAATCGAGAAACTTCCAACATAAATTACATTTAAAAAACACTTGCCAAAGAATTTAGTTATCTCCTCTTAAGTCTGAGATGGTAATCATGGATATAAAGGACCAGTTGGGAGCCAAGACCAGGCCCCAATATCAGATTTCAGTCTCTCCAATCTACCTTATTTTAGTAAATAAACTTGATCCTTCTTTACAAAATTATATCTTTAGTTTGCTCATGCACTTTTTAAAGCTCTTCTCTTTAATCTGTTCAAATGTGTTGTTCATTGCAGCGTCTCAGGAAACGCCCCCTCCCCCCGAAAAAATCCAGAATTTTCTTTAGTTTCTTATTCAAATTAAGAAATAAAATTCGTCTTTGTATAATTGGCCCACCCTCAATTTTGTGCTATTTTTTATGGCCATTAACTTGGATCATGACTGATACAGTTCATAAAAATGTCATTTCTATTTGAATCTTTCTATTCCTCTCCTCTATTTTCATCACAGCAGTTAATATTGGCAGTATAGCTGTTGTTGCTCTATTCAGAATGAACTGATGCATTATCATAAATCAGCACAGTATTTGTTCAGTTTTCAAAGTATGTACAACTACTTGCAATGTCATTATCAGGTGCTTTTATCTGATTTTCGTTTTCTATTTGAATAATAACATTTTTCAACTATTTTCCTTTTCTATAAAGAAACTGTCAACTTTTTTGACTGTTTAAAGTCTCTTTTGTCCATTTCCAGCTGCTACTTCGTAGAAGACTCTGCTTAGCTTCAGTTAGTTTTACCATTCATAGCTAATAATTTGTACTCAAAAATACTTTATATATTGCTTTCGTAAAGGAGACTGACTGTATGTTACATTCTGCTGTGATTGACAAAATGTATCCTACTTTCCATCTACTGTCTTTCATTTGATTTCTGGACATAGGTTTGTTATCATTGTTTTATTATTAAGTTTCAGAAGTAACGATTTGGCATAAAATGCAAAAGATAACCTTGTCGGTTGTCAGGTTTATCATGGTGAATAAAACCTGTTGCACTTGCAACAATAGAAATTTGCCAAATATTTTATTTAGGAAATAATGAGATGAGATTTCTCTGGCGATCTTGGAAGAAAAACAATGGTGCTTATTCAAGCACTTCCCAATTCTGCAATTTCGCCCTAGAATTTGATTAACCTTAGGAAAAAAACAAATGGTTGATAATTGTCCTTAAACGCCCACTCCTTAACCCACAAAAAATAATCCCCATGTTGAAACATTTCCACTCAGCTATGTTTCACTCACTCTAAATGTTTCTAGTTTATTTATTTATTTTCAACAGAATTTATTTCCTTCATCTCCATGACTAAATAGGAGAAATGAATGTAAATCTTAATTTTTGGCGCCAACATTTTTTTTCATATGTTCGATGCTCCATAAAACTTATCTTTACAAAGAATTGATAACTAATAATAATTGGTCGGTCCTACACAGATTTTTCAGCTTCTCCCCTTTCTCGCAAAGTTAATGTCATTTAAAATAACTGTTTGTGAGTTCCCGCAGCTACCCTGATAAACATAACATTTTTGATAAATCGAAAAAATGTCTGTCCCCTTGAATTTATAATCATACTAAGCGTTAAAGGCACCACTACTACTCTTACATTGTATGCACAAGAGCCATGATTTTACCTGAGCTCTAAACATATAGAATAGTTTTATATTTTTATTTACAAGTTTTTTTTAAGGACAATTTTCTTTTTAATTTACTCAAACGTGGAACAAGTTGATTTTCGTATAGCCTTGATAGTCACTGTCTTGAACTTGGATTCCTTCAATCTTTCTGTAGCTCAATTTTAATTAATCTGTCTGGCATTCGAGCTGTGAAAGTTACACTGTATCTGCATATGCAGGGGAATTGGGGAGGATTTTCTTCAAAATCTTTGTCTGTCTCTCAAAAATCCATTATTTGTATAGCACTTTTTTCGGCGAATACCCCCCCCCCCCCAAAAAAAATCAAACTGATTCTAAGTTATCATATATATAAGTTATCCGAGATGTCCGAGAAAAATTTCTACATATCTTTGACTTTTGTATATTGAGTTTCCTACTTCTTTGATCTGGCTTTCTTTTCATTCTTTTAATCCGGCTTTTTCTATTTATTCGTATCTTTATCTATTTGTTTATGCGTTTCTTTGTGTTTATTGGTTCCCTTTCTCCTTTTGTTTTGTTCTTTTGATTTTTTTTTTGTAGTAATAGTATTGTTGATTTTATTCAGAAAGCTATCCCCAGCCCTAAGAGCTATATGCTTTCTATTGTGGGAATTTAATTTATTTTGATGTATTGTGCGTTTCTTCTTTAAACTGGTTTGGCTCTTTCCTTTACCGCCAACCATTTTGTCACTATTTATTTTTGAGCCTCTTAATTTATTGAAGAAAAGAATGAACTTCTGAGCCACCTGGAGTAATGCTTGAGATAATATTGAACCTTATTTCTATATAAAACGTTTGAAAAAGTATTATCAATCCTTTTCCCGCACGTCATTAGGGGCGTTTTTTCACTCATTAATGTGCTAAGATCTTATATCTTTTGTCAGAAAACGCTTAAAAGTGAAATCTTTGAACAATTATCTTACATCTTTGGTCGTTTTTGTGAAAACATCTTTCATCATTCTGCTCTGATCAGCGGTCTGAGAAGAATGATGAGTAGATAATCAAAGTTCTCTCATCTTTGTTCTATATGGCAGAACAGTGGCGGTCTTCACACTTTTTGCTAACATCAGTGAGCTGTAAGATCTTAGTGCTAAAAAACGGGCTTATTAGCTCACCCCTTTTTGAAGCAATTTAGCTGCGGTTTTACAAAAGAGTGTAAAATTACAATATTGATTTTTGTATCTTTGCTATCCTTCGCGGAACACAAACAGTTGCTGTTACAAATCAAGAGACTTCTTGTCAAAGAATGTAGTCATCTCCTCTTAGGTTTGAGATGGTAATTATGAATTTACATGAGCAGTGAGAGCCAAGACCAGGCTCCAACAACAAATTTCTGTCTCTCCCGCCTACCCTTTTTTTAAGTAAATAGACCTTCAAATAAAAATTTATGAATTAAAAAAAAAAAAAAATAAAGAAGAACAAATTTTGTACTGGGTCTTTAGAGGCTTATGCCCTCGCGGACCCAACCTTGTTTTGATGACAATTTTTATCATATTTCTTACTGAAAGCGTGTTGAAGCAATAAATTTCAGTATGACTTATGCCTGTGTCACATTATTGTCACCACTACTATTACTAATAACAACAACTCCCGTAGCACCAAGCCACCTGAGGCCAACAAAGTTATGCACGCTGCTTCTCCATCCCAATCTATTTAAAGCCTCCCTTTTTACACTCTCTCAAGAAGTTTCGATTTCCCTTAAATCTTTCCTTACAACATCCTACCACCTCAACCGAGGACGACCTGCTTTTCGTTTGGCACTAGACAGTTGGCCAAAAAGAAAAACCTCTGGCAATCTGTCACCCTTCATCCGCAGCACGTGGCCTAGCCATCTCAACCTTTCTCTCATTATACCCCTAAAAAGCGGGATTGAACCACACTTTTCGTTTGAAATACGGTCTCTAGGCAGGGATTTTGCCTAGAGACCGTTGATTTTGAATTGAAGTTATCAAGTATTTTGGGCAATAGGTTGCATCAAGACTGGGCTGGATAATTATAGACAAAAAAAAAGCCAAGACAGATAGTCCAAGTAATTGAGAGGCAAATGTTTAAATGGCTGGGGCTCTTATTGGACACATACTTGTCAGGTTAGTTTTTGGAAAGGCATGCCTGCCTAGAGTCTATTTCAAACTTACTGTTTGAAATACGGTCAGCCAGTCGGGCACCCAAAACAATCCGGATGCAATTTCTCTGGAAAACATCTAGCAAATTTTTTTCCGTTTTTCGGTGCGCCCATGCTTCAGAATGATACTTGACCTCTGTCATCACTGTACCTTCCAATATTATAATCTTGGTTCGCAGACTTATCTTCGTATTCTTACAAACTTTTTTCTACTGTGAAAAAAAACCCATCCTGGGCCTTGGCTATTGTACCTTTAACATCTTCACTGCACCCACCATCTTTACTAATAATACTACCTAGGTAAGTGATGCTGTCCACTTGGTCGATTTTTTCGTTACCCAACGTCATCGGCGTAATTTAAGTCCAGGAAAGTTTTACTTCTCCATTTGATTCCGTGTTCTCCTATTGTCTATTCTTTGCTCCTTAAGATGAAGTCCATCAAAATGATCCATATAAATGGCGATAGAACACAACCCTGCTTAGGTCCTGAGTTAATACGAAACCAAGCACTAGCCTCATTTCCTTTCTTAACCGCAGCAGTGTTATTCTCGTACATAGTACTAATCCTTTAATGTATTTGTCTGGTTTATCGTACAAGGACAAGACCTTCGCTAAAGCTCTTCTATCAACTGACTCAAACGTTTGCTTATAATTTATAAAACTAGGCACTAAAGGTGTTTGATGACTCAGGCACTTCTCAATCAATCTAAGAGTGAAAATTTGGTCTACAGTATCTCTAAGTCTAAAAAGTATCATCATATTAAGTAATTCGCTACTTATAGAAACTAGGCTAATGCCTCTAAACTTACCACACTTACTCTCATCACCTTTCTTATACAGGGGTTTAATTAGGGTTTTCCTAAAATTGCTAAGTACTTTCCCCTTTTCAAAGATTATATTCATAATCTTCAGTAACTTATTTCTAACCTCATAACCACTATATTTAAGAAACTAATTTACCACACTATCAGCACATGGGGCCTTATTATTTTTTTTAATCCTTTTAGTACTGTCACTAATTCTTCCTCACAAAATAAATCCTCCTTTACATCCAATGTGTCACAAACTTTTATTCCCCTCAATATCTTTCCCTGTAAATTTATCACGGTTTAGCACATTCTGAAAATGTTCTGCCCATCTCTCTTTAACTCTTTCCTTATCACTATATTGGCACAATTCCTATCTTTAAATGTGACAAGACCAGATTCACTACTCTCTCTTAATTTATTTACATATCAGTACAATATTTTATCACTATGCCGTCTAGCTACATCTTCCAGATCTTCGGTAATTTTCTCCATTGTGTCCACTAAACACCTCTAGTTAATATTTTAATGCTTTCTCCATTTGCTTTATGTTCCTCTTATTTTCATATGATCTATCACTCAGATAGTTCTTGCACAAGCCCTCCCTCCTCTATTAAACATAAAGCATTTCCACTAATATTCCTAGCTGTGTTCCTAACTTTCTTCCCTAAGACATCATGGGCGACTTCACAAATTATTTTCCTAAAATTATTCCATCCATCTTCTACATTGTCAAATTTTTCAGTCGCAGATAAAATCAAAATCACGTACAAATACAGTGCCAAATAAGTATCCCACTCGTAACTTGTTGAGTTGAACAACTTTCAATCTTCAAGCGTAAAATTTATGATGTACCGATCAAGAGTAAAGATATAAGGCATAACTTTCTAAAATTAGAAAGATACAAGCTTGGAACAGTACTTTTCCTAACTGTAAATTTAATCTTGCAAAAGATATAGAGACATAGTTTCAGTAGGCAATAGTTGGGAACAAATTAGAATAAGCAAATCAGCTTTTTCAAACAATACCTTGTCATTTAAATTTTCCCCATTTGTAATGCGATTAAAGGTAAATATATGTCATTCATGATCTATCTAAGGCTAATTGGCAAAATGAAAGCTAAACAAGACCTTGTCCCTCCCCCCCCCCCCGTTTCAAGATTCCTACAATCTTACCCGTACACCAGTAACAAGACATAGAACTGAAATGAAATATGTTTAAAGAAATTCTAGGCTTTTTTCGCAACCTTCGCCTTTTCTCGAACCCCCTCAAAATGAATTCCAGTATACGTGCCACAAATACTGACGTGATTTTATTGTGTTGAGAGCAAACAGTAAGAAATAGCTCAGTGATCAAACAAATTGTAAGGAGCGAGCAAGCTTGTAAGTTCTAACTTTTAAATTAAAAATTCAATAATATTACTCTTGTTTTCTTCAACAAAAACATCCACAAAAAAGGAAAATTACACACACCAGATTTTGAGACAATCAAATTGTAAACTAACACTAGATTGCAAAAGAAAATATGTTCCATGGTAACCTGAATTGCACACCAAACCTTTCACTTAAAATCCAACTCCTTAGATGGTTTTTATAACATCATATCAAATTTGATATTAACTTCATTTCTGAGTTCCTTAACGGCATGAAACAAAGACAAAAATATTTAGATTATTGGTAATACTATACCTAGCTATAGTGGTACAATAATATTTACAAGAATTAATATTTTCTGTCTAAAAAAAATTGGCACATCAAGCAGGTTCACTGATGATTCATTCGTGATCAATTACTCCGTGGTCGTAAAAATGTTCACGAAACCAGTTCAAACAGAAAAGCGAAAATTTGAATTGCGATAAATTGTGAGGAGGCAGAAAAAGAGGCAAATCAGTAGTTGAATTTTTTCATAATTCCAGCTTTATGGCATGAATTATTCAATCACACAAGTTTTTCTCGTGTCACACTTATGTCTTAAATATTTCTGGTTGTTCCCTCCCAAAATTTCAAAATGCTGAAAATGTGCAAAGAAGAAGAAAATTTCTCATTCTCCCATAACAATCCTTGAGACTTGTCCCCGAATTATTGATTTGTAAATCAAAATCGAAATCACGCACAAATACAGTGCCAAACACGTATCCCACACTTAATTTGTTGAGTTGAACAACTTTCAATCTTCAAGCGTAAATTTATAATGTACCGATCAAGAGTAAAGATATAAGGCATAACTTTCTAAAATTGGAAAGATACAAGCTTGGAACAAATATAGAGACATAGTTTCAGTAGGCAATAGTTGGCATAGTTTCAGTGGGCAATATGTTCCATGGTAACCTGAATTGCACACCAAACCTTAGATAGTTTTTATAACATCATATCAAATTTGGTATTAACTTCATATCTGAGTTCCTTAACAGCATGAAACAAAAACAAAAAATATTTAGATTATTGGTTATACCATACTGGTATAATAATATTTACAAGAATTAACATTTCCCGTCAAAAACAAAATTAGCCCATCAAGCAGGTTCGGTGATATGATTCATTTGTGATCAATTACTCTGTGGTCGTATAAATATTCACGAAACCTGTTCAAACAGAAAAGCGAAAAATTCGTATTGCGATAAATTGTGAGGAGGCAGAAAAAGAGGCAAATCAACAGTTGAATTTTGTCAGAATTGTAGCTTTATAGCATGAAACATTCAGTCACACTCTGTTTTTCTTGTGTCACACTTATGTCTTTTAAATATTTCTAGTTGTTACCTCCCATGTTTCAAAATGCTGAAAATGTGCAAAGCAGAAGAAAATCTCTCATTCTCCCATAACAATCCTTGAGACTTGTCCCCGAATTATTGATTTGTAAAGCTGATCTATGCCTGCCGTCTATTTCGTTATAGCTCATAAAACAGAACTCAGAAAATATGACCCAGTGTTGTGATAGAAGTATGTTTCTATCCCTCAAACCACTGAAAGAAAACCACTTTCTTTACTTTTTTGCAAAGTAGAAAGTTTCAGTTGTATATGAGCATACAACAAGAAAAAAAATGCCAATACATGATTTTCTTGAGAAAGATTAGAAGATTGAATTAATTCTTTCCTTTTTTCAGAGCTCTCTATGATGGCATACACCATCAGAGATCCCGTATCAGTTGGGACATTGCCAAAACCTGGTGAAATGAAACCGCGTGGATTTGCAAATAAAGTAGAAATGAAATCTAGATGTTTTGATGCTGCTTTGGTGATAGATGGGGGCCTATCTTTTAAATTTAATGATGGGACGTTGGCAATTTTTGAAATGCATGACGATGATGCCTTGAAAACTGTTGTTTTAGATTGAATTATCATTTTAATTACATATGAGCATGTGATAACCTTCTTCAAAGAACTGAACTGTACAAGAGGCTATTTTATGGGGAGAAAATATTGCAGGAGGTCAACAAAAGTAGAAATCCTCAACTAAGGTACCACAGAGGACTGTGGAGGTCAGATGGTAAATTTTCAAAATGACGATATACTTTTGTCTTGGACTCTTATAGGCTAGTGCAGTGTATCACCCTGATTGATTGCAAAGGAGCTTGTGACCTTTTATCTAATAAAAGTGGTTAGATTAGTGCATCAAAAGCTGTTTGAAGCATTTGCCATTGCATTATCAATTTTTTCCTAAAGCACTAGCAAAAACAAAATGATACAGTTACACCTAAGTTTTTTTCAGGAAGGCATTTTCATAATTTAAACCTTTGCACAGTTTCAAAGAAGGTTGGTTACCACGTGTTCATTTGGTCTTTTAGCGGTACCTGCCAATTTGTGAGTCAACAATAGATATGTGATAAATTTCTGTCGATTTACCAAAATATTATTAACCAACCATGTTTTATAAAATGTTACGAAGAATAAATCATTCAACACTTGAGACCGCTGCCGGTGTACACATCAGACTAGGATTACGAACCCCTGAAAAAAAAAGGAAAATTAATTGCACATGACATCATCTAGGTTTTAACACTGCTATCCATACAAAAAAAGCAGAGGATATTCCAAAGGAAATTTGCACTCTGATTTGATTTTAATGCAAAGGTCATCTGGAAAAAGAAAAATATCCTTTTTTCGTAGTTTGTCTCTAGGCAGGACTAAACAAAATGTTCTCTCGCACACCAGTATGCCAAAAAAGGGACGCAAAAACCATTCAGGGTCTGATAACAAAAATCCTTTTATTTTTCGTTTTGGTAGTGACCAATTCCTAACTGTTAGGCAACATCTTTAACTACTGAAACAACAAGTTTCGACACTCAAATATCAAAATGAAGAGATACTCAGGTCAACTTGGCTTCTGAGAGTCCCAAATACATCTTTTAAAAAATTCTAATGTAAATTTCAGGATCTGATAACAAAAATACTTCTTTTTCTCCTTTTTTAGTAGCATTCCTAATTATTAGGGAACATCCCTAACTACTGAAACAAAGACTTTTGACATAGAAACATAAAAAAAAGAAAAAAAAGTTAGGTTGGCTTCTGAGAGGCCCAAATACACCATTTAGATGTCAATGGAAAAAGTCCAGATTAAGTAGATTCTAATAATTGCTCAAAAACACTTTCATACCCCTCTCCAATGAATCTCGATCTTTTTACGACCTTTGTATAGTTTTTAATATTATTCAAAATTGTTCCCTGCTTTTTCTATATTTTTTCTATTACCCCTCAAAACCCAAAATTAATTTTGACGCATTATCAGTCATTATGCTGTTCCAAAAAGTTATGGTCGAGATTCTAGTTTTAAAATGAAATCTGAAAACAAATGATTTGTCTCCTTGAAGTGCAACTAAAGACAATAATTTAAGCCCAAACTCTGCTCATAAGATATTATTAAAAGATAGAAAATAAAACACATAGGGCTTGTAATAATTTTCAACTGACATTAAAAAAAGAGTGGTTGGGGTCAAGTTGTAATAGAACTTGAACAAAACAGTGGACTTTTTTTGTATTTTTTTCCATGATTTTTCAAGAGATCTTTTAAAGACTAATATCATAACCCCTGTACCAGAGGAATCACCAGCCAAAATGTATGGGGGGGGGGGGAGCCAATGGATTTTACTGACAGGCTTGGTGGATATTGTAATCTAAATTAACTCCTTTTTTTGTCAACTGAGGCCAATCTTCTTCCATTAATTCTACGTGATTTATTTCCATCAGCCCATTTACCTAATAAAAAGAACTTGAGCCAGTAGAGTAGAATAGAATAGTGGCACTTGACGTCAGTATTTTACCGACTCAATGTTTTGCCACTTGGCTGAAAACACAAGGAGCTGCCCCTCCACACTTGATGCCACTCTCCTATACAGGGTTTGATTACCAACAAAAGTATGATCAGCCAATATTTTGGTGAGAGATCATGGCACCAAACATAGTCTTTAACTTAAAACAAATTCATATACTGAAATTCTAATCCCTATTGGTTTATTAAACTCATTCAGGGTCTGATGACAAAAATTCTTTTATTTTTCCTTTTGGTAGTGACCAATTCCAAACTGTTAGGGAACATCTTTAATGTTCCCTGATCTTTTCCGTGAACAGTGTTGTTTGAAGAAAGGAAGACAATGACAAAACTTTCAAACTTAGGTTAATATAATACAAGCATCCGATTTCGAAATCCCTTTAATATTGCTGTAGTTAAAAAAAAAGGAAGATTAGTTGATCTTGCATGGAATCGGAGCTAAGCAGGATCGTTTTATTCCTGTTTTTATGGATTTTTCCCTAAGAGAACAAAAAATGCCACAGAATATACTAATGTTACTTGAATACTAATGTGGACATTAGTATTCAATAATACTAATGTCCAGAGTGTCCTAGATGATAATGTCAGGGTGTTAAGAGTTGATTTCAGTATGAATGTAAAGATGACGAAGTTGCTTAAAAGGGATTTTTTTTTCTTTTACAATGGGCATGAATTTGAAGCCTAGAATTTAACACTGCCAAGTGTACAAGTTCTCCATATTGGCTAAAAGAGAATTATACCACATATGACAAAAAAGCAATGTTTCAATTAGTTTCAACACGGATATACAGAAAACCAAACTCACTGAAGCATCTATATCTATGGGGGGGGGGGGGGAATAACCTAACTGAGTCGATACTTGTGCCACAAGTACACTGTCAAATATAGAAGGGGGACAATAATCCTTACTTATAAACTACTTCAGAAAAACATCCTCCATAACTAATTCTTATTTATCCCTGTTAGCTGTGCAAAAATTCATGGACATAGAATTATTTTTTGTTTGTTGTTTAATTTCAATTTACTGTGAGAAAGTGGGTAAGGGTATAACCTCTGTGGTTTTTATGGAAAGTATGAACGTCAGAGATCATGAAGTTGACATAACATTTGGGAAAGCTGCATATAATTCTCGCCTGTGGCCAAAAAGGGTGGCTTTGTTTGTCTTTGAGAGAGAGCTGACAGTGTAAGAAGTAAGTGAACATTGTCCGTCACGCGACGACCCAAAATCAATCCAATCTTTCATCCCTTAATTCTATGATTATCTACCTTAGTTCTACCCTAAGAATGACCTATGGATGGATGATAGATATTTATCTATCTATCGACAAATGAAATGACATCATTTTTATACAATCCTAAAAAGGGCTTATCCCAGATATGCCTCTTAATTACTCGGACTATCTGTCTTGGCTTTTTCTACAATTAGTCATGTCTTGATGCCTACTGCAAAATACTTGATTTTAATTCAAGCAGTCTTTGAGAGAGAGCTGAAGTGTAAGAACTGAAGTAGAGGTGTGATTTCCATGCCATTGAGGGCTATCTGAAGTTGTTAAATTGGGCGTTTGTTCCTTTAAACTATCTTTCTACTTGCAAATGGAAAGATCTGTTTAAGCAAGCAGGCAGCAGTTTCAACTTGAATTTAGACTGAAAGTGATGAAGTTGTGAAGATCTAAAAGTGATGAAGATATGCCACAATCCCTGACCCTGTTGCCAAACTTTTTTTGTAGAGTCATAAACATAAAATTGTTTGGGCATTTTCACATGGACCTTGCCATTTTGGGTTACAAGCCATTTCTGTTTGTGATTTTAGTTTAGTAAGTATGGTAATAATTTTTTTTTTTTTATCAATTGTTAGCCACAGCAAAAACATTGCTTGCAAGAGTCTGCTAATAACAAGAAAAAAAACTTAATAAGTTGCCTTTGCTATTATCTTTTCTTTATTTGGGACTGAGGTAGAGGAGCAACATCATGTGTGCCTCCTAAACTTTAATACTTCTATCATTACTAACTCACACTAATATTGATACTCATGCCCCCACCCTGTAACAATTCTTTTGGCAAAAAGGTTGGCAAATTACACATTATTAAACCAGGATCCAGTGGGCCCCTGATCCTTACTCCTTTTTTTGCCCTCATGTCATTTCTGCCACAGGAAAGGATCTCCAATCTTTATGAGTGAAGGATCAAAGCAAATCATTGACTTTTTAAATATTCCCTCCCATACATGACACACCCTCTCCCACCATCCTTCTAATGAAATTTAAACTGATACAATGCAAAAACTTTGAGTTAGCTTTATTAGGAAGCAAAAATGGTTTCATTTTAAATATACCCCCCCCCCCCCCCCTGCCCTCTCCAAACAGTTTATTCTCTCACTTTGAAGTAAGGCAGATTCTCAGTAAGTAAGTGAAGTCAGTGAAGTAAGGCAGAGTAACTCAGCCAAAAGAGTTGCAGGTTGTAACTTGTTTGAACTGGGATTATGAAAGGGCTTCAATCTGCATGATTAGTATATATATATATATATATATATATATATATATATATATATATATATATATATATATATATATAATTTACTTATACCCTCTTTAAAAACATAAAATACTGATAGAGGAGTAAATAATGGAAAAAGGAAAAAATACCACAAACACACACTAACAAAATACAACATAAAAAAAAAAAAAAACTCCATTATATACTGATTCTAAATCACTGCTGACTAAATTTAAAGACATCAATCAAAAGTTACTAGCACAAGCACATTTGTATAATTTCTGAAAAAGAAGGGAAACATCACCTAAATTTAATCTAGTTTTTATGACAATTGCACCATAAAATTCTGGATCCCCAAGGATCCCTAGCATAAAGCTGTTAAATCCAAAAGGGCTAACTCCATATTTTTTTTGTGTCACATGTTCATATTGATTTGTTTAAGGAGGGGCTACCACCTTTCTCAGCCCACCAGTCTTCATACTAAGTTTTGACTAGCATTTAGCTGAAAGCAGTTTATCTAGTACTAGAATCAAAGCAGTTTGGAATGCAAAAATATAGATAGTTGGTGATCATAGTATTTGGGGGAGGGATTAAAAATTTACTATAAACAGCAGGGTTATTAGCCTCCCTTATATGTTCTTTTTGATTGCTATTTCTACTGATATGAAAGAATATTTTTTTCTGATTTAACTGAACTACAAAAAATGAGACACTTCCATCAAAACTCATTTACCAACAAATATTGCTATTTGTCTGAGATATTCTTTAGCATAAAAAATATTTTATTTTATTCTTACTTAAAAAACAGTTAAGGTCAGCAGACAGGAATGCAAAAAAGAACATGCCAGTCTGAACATCTCAAGTATAAAGAATTTTGGAACAAACAGTACTAATTTTCATTGATTGGTCAATACCTGGATAAAATAAAGAATTAAAGTACATACAAGAAAGAGACAAAACTTACACAATGATATTATTGATTGGAATATGGATAAGCTTGACAAAGAAACCAATGAAGCCCATTATAGCAAATCCAATTGCTGTGGCTAAAGCTATTTTCTGGAATTCTGAAAAAGAAAGAGCATTTATAATCATACCCACACAAGTATAAATATATATATATATATATATATATATATATATATATATATATATATATATATATATATATATATATTTATATTGCTCCAGGGGCTGTGGGGGGATCACTGAATCTGCAGAGGCATATTTATTAAACCTTTTGACTTTTTTTTTAACTAAATGGCCCCTTCCATATGAAGCACCTCTGAGAAAAAACAAATATACATTAAAGTCTCATGGCTCTTTCAATAGGATGTTACATCTGAATACTGAAGACCTTATTAATTTAAAAGTTGACTCTGACAATATGGACAATAATCTATAGGAAAACCAAAGTCTTTTCCACAACTTCATGTTAAAAATTCTCCTATTCCATTTGTGAATTCTGCAAGATTTCTTTGACTCATTTTAGTTTCAAAAAGGGAATGGCATAACATATTTTTTTTTTCTTGACGAATTTGATAAGATGACAGTTTCAAATAATGATTTATTCATTTATTCAATTCGATTTCCCATTCTTTCGCCATTTTTGAGTGTATTGTTGCTTTTTAACTTCTTTATATTTTTTCCTTGTTTTTTTTTTTTTTTTTTTTTTACCCAAAAATTTGATTTTGGTCCTTTCCAGCTTGTGATAGCAGTTTTTAAAAACAAAAATCTATCTCAAATTTTCTACTTAAGAATGAGTATGTTTAAAAGTTTTTCTACTAAAAAATTAGTACATAAAATGGGATTCCACTATAAATATCTAACTGATTTTTTATAGGCCTATTATACATTAGGCCAGCAATGTAGTTTAGAGGCAAGTTATTTTTCGTGAATTTGCACCTTTCCTTTTCTGTTCTGTGATTTATATCAAAATCTTGCCATTTTTAGTACTACGGGTCTGTGGCCTCCATTTGCCAAATTTGAAGAATTCTTTGGTCTTTGCTATCTGAGTCAATTCAAGGTTAAAAAATATTTCTGAGCATTTTTTAATCTATATTGCTAGGGTGCAAAAATTCAAGATAACTTTTGGGCTGTTATTAAATGTCAATTCCCCAATAAACAGAATCAATAATTTTCGAAAACATCTTAATATACATTAAGGAAGAAGATGATATATTAGTTCATAGATTACTTATACTAGCCACAACAGTTGTTCTACAGAACATCCTTAAGAGGTGTCAGGATTTTCATGATGGTCCATATTTTCTTGCTACATAGAAGAAGAACATTTCTCAACCAACGCCACTAGAGTCCTAGGCTTGACAAAATCCTATTTGCCATGCAGATCAAGATATGTACTTTCCTAACTCTACAAAAGCTTAGTAAACCCTAATCTTGAAATAGGAACCATGTTAGCAAACCCAAGATTCAAAATGATTAGTCAAGTGCTAGAGTTACCAAAATTGTATCAAGCTTTAAACATATGTCTTACAAGGATTTGTCCAAGACCTTGCCAACCAATAATTATGTGAAGCAGGAAAAGTCAATGATCCAAACCTACAAAAACTTGTCCTACATTTAATAAAATTCTGCTTTTTGACAAAAAAAAGAAGCTGGGCCTAGGGAAGTTCTCTAAAAGTCCACAATTTCATGTAGCAAAAAAAAACTCTTCAAGTCATATCCCCAGACTAATTAAGGGAGTGCACCAGAAACCCTTGGGATCTAAATAAGATGCACAGGACAGACTAATATGGAAATTAAACATAATTGTATAAAGCATCCAAAAAAAGAGCAAGATGGCTAACTTCATCACTCAGCACCTCCTAAATCAATTTGGAATAAGATCACAGGCTTGAGAAAGTAGTGCCCAAGTAGTAAAAATGTATCCCTATTAACAATAAGTTTTAGCTAAATTTTGGAGCTAGCAAAAACCAGCAACAAACAAACTCATCACAGTGCTTTTGATATTGAACTAAGGCCAGCCTTTTGTCAAGAGTTTTATAGTAACTGTCAAGATTGTTGAATATGAATTAAAGATTGGCTGATAAAACAAGAGACTTTATAAATTTGGCTAATTAAAAATTAAAACAAACTATAGATACTGAAGTTATTACAGTTTGTTTTAATTTTAATATGTTAGTTTCTCTACTGATGATGATGACTGTCTATGTCATCAAAATATCTAGAGCTTTTGTATATATTTGTTTCATTGTCTAATAATAGGACCTATCCCTATATGGAAGTCTTATTTGTTAAGTAATGGAATGGTTGCCAAATTTACCAAAAGCAGACACAAACCAAGAATAAGCCTAAGAAAAACCATATTTTTTCTAAACTTAGGCCTAAGACAGATCTTCTAGCCTACGCAATTTACTACACTTTATAAACAGAAAAGGAACAGAGGAGCTTGAAAACGCCATGCTAGTGTTACAAAAATATTATTACTATCCTTTTCTCATTTCTAGGGCTTCAAAGATTGTATATTTGTTACAGGTCCATACCTATGTAAATTTTGACAAAAATCCTTGTGCCTTAATTTTGGGTTTTCAATCTCTTTTACACTGGCTCTTGCTTTTGAAAAAGCAGTTCCTCTTATTTCAGTAGAGTTTTAAGTCATATACCAAACAAGAGTCTTTCCCTAAATCAACAAAACAGATTTACAAATTTCCAAAACCTTATACATCAGCAGTGAGCAAAGGTGTGAGGCTCAAAACAATTTTATTTTACCTCAATTGAGGAGAAGATCTATTTCTACAGGTTTGATTTGAACAACACAAAGATTGTAGAAGATTATTAAAGGTCAGTATCCTTTGGAGAGGGAAGGAGTGGAGGTAGATACAAAATATTCTAGGAGGATCATTAAAGCTTTAGATCCATTCTTTGGAGTTTCATTCACCACACTTGACTAGCTTCAAAGGTCAGCAAAAGCTAATGTAGAATTTTACCAAACGCAAGACCAACAAACCTAGTATGTGGCCTAGAGTTGTATTAAGGCATTGAAAGGGGATGGAGACAGGGATTCAATTAGGCATAAACACTTGAGATCATAGCTGATAGCCTATAGGGAAAAGGTGAATACATCATTTGATTCCTTTACTATGCTCTTTTCAAATGTAATAGCCAATTCACTCACAAATGCACCCCCATCTCCCAGATTGTTCCACATATAGGCTAAAGAATGTATAAAAACTAAAAGAAAACAATGAAATTATTGCTTTATTTGATGCAGGATGTTTTATTAATCCAACTATCATAATTTCTTCTATTATTATACATTTTTTAAATCCTTTCAAATAATAATTTGGTAAATTATGCTCACACATACAGATAAATTACAGACTTACATTATAGCTGGTTTAATAAAGGAGCTCTACTACCTGACTAGACTAATGCAATGAAGAGGTAAAGTTGCAGAATAGCAGCTCTTCAGAAGGAGATATACTAAGGAAAATCGAGTTTTTTTTATTTCTAATTTTATGCTCTTCATATGGTTAAAGCTGTGTTTGTAACAATTACCTCCCCCCCCCCCTGATGTTTCCGTACGTAGCCTTAGGATGTACAAGCAATCAAATTAAAAGAAAAACCTTAAAAAATGAAGCTCTAACTTTATAATATTCAGCATACTGCTATAAGGCCTAATCAGATTATGATGTTTCCTTTTATTACTAGGTCATTCACATTTTTAGCTGATTTAGAATAGTATTTATTATCCAATATTCAGCCCAATTGCTTAAGCTAAGCTAGATTTCTTGAGTCTACACAGGGTAACCAGTTTTGCAACAGATCACACATTGGAAAGGACTAAACAAATATGCAGCCATCTAATTAGGTTGGGTAGAGGCTTTGTCAGAGTAATTCAGCTTCAGCATATTTATGTAGATGTGTAAAGCTTTTGAGTTTATCTGTGAAGTAGTAGTAGAGGGATGTGAGAAGTTTATTCAAAGGTATATTATTAGAGAGGGTGCAAAAAAACATAGGAACCTGCCAAAATTTGTCCTTGAAGCATTATCTACAAAAAATAGACACTGGAGAGTAGGGTGCTTCTTATTATTCAAATTAGGATTTCTTCAGCCTGCACTCCCTAATCTTGTTCTACTGTTAAAATACCACATAATCCCCAAAAGACCCTAATATTGACATTAAGAGGTCCCCACCAGTGGTTAAAATTTTTGGCTACTGCATGCTCATTGCTCAATGCTGCATGTCTTGCACAGCTTTCAACTTTTCAACAGTCAACACTACACTACAGTACAGCATGGTAGGTTTCTGAACTGTTGGACTTATTTATCTCTAGGCTTCCCACAATGCATTTCAACACAAGACACCATTTTTGCTGTATGCAATGTGAGTGAAAATGAAAATTTAACGTTTTTATTAATTTTATGAACTACAATATATTAATTATGCTTCACACTGACACAGGTAGTCTTATTAATCTCATACTTTGTTGCAGACAAACTGACACTGACGCAGCAATGAGTGACAGCATGGACTGCATGGTTTGTACAAGTGACAGTACTGATGCAATATTAAAACCAACTACAAGAAGTGAAACAGACATATGGCTCATGAAGCAATTGTCAGAGACTGATTTCAACAAAACTACTGTCAAAGAAGGAGGTCATTGCGCTATTCTATCACTACAAGCAAGTGACAAACAAGACAGTCTGTGAAGCAGCACATTCCACAACCAATGACCTTTTTACAATTTGGGCAAAGGCACACATTCCAACAAGGCTAAAAAAAACATGCAGTAAACAAAATTCAGTGTCTCTTTAATGACTATGACAACCTGAAGAGAAATAAAGAGAACAAAGCTAAAAGGTCAAGAAATTAAAGAACCCAAAACAGAAGATATAAAACTGTTAACTTCAGCAAAATGTCAGCCTGTCTGGATGTGGCTAAAGTTAGTGACAGAAGTGCTGAATTACTTCTTGTTCTGACTCTGCAACACCTTGGTTATGATCCTGTTGAATACAATGTCAATTGCTCTTCAATTTGCAGAGACAGGATGAAGCAGCGCCAGGTAATGGCCAAAAATCTATGACAGGAGTTTAAACCAACAGTTCCTCTAACTATTCACTGGAATGGAAAACTCCTAGAGGATATATGCAACAGACAGATTGTCAATCACCTTCCAATTTTGGTCTCTGGCATAGTTGTAGATCAGCTTCTTGGTGTTCCAAAGCTAGCCTTGGGAACTGGCTAAGCTTCTGCAGCAGCAGTTTTTGAAGCAGCTGTGGCTTAGAACATTACAGATAATGTAAAGTGCATGTGTTTTGACACCACATCTGTCAATACTCATCCAAGAAATGGTGCTTGTATCCTTCTGGAACAAAAAACTTGACAAGGACATGCTTTGCTTGTCAACACCATATCTTAGGAATAGTCTTACAAGCAGTGGTTCTTGATTGCCTTGGTCCTATCAAAGGCTGAGAGATAACAATTTTCAATTGGTTTAAGAACACCTGTCAGTTTACTGACAGAGCAGACTTTCAGACTGCTTCATCAGACAAGTGTGTGTTTACAGCTGTTTCACATGTCATCACAGATATCATAGCATTTGCTGAGATGCAGACACTAGCATATCAACCCCATGATGATTGCTGTGAACTTTTAGACTTGACAATCCTCAGTGGCACACCATCTAAGGGAATCTTGTTCAGAGCTCCAGCTGGGCTGCATCAAGCAAGGTAGATGGCAAAGGCCATCTATGCACTAAAGATCTGGATGTCCAGAAGTCAGTTCATACTCACAAAAAGGCTATTGCTGATATTTGTCAATTCACTGTGATCATCTATGTGAAAGCATGGTTTCAGGCATCATCAGCACCATCAGTCCCTTGCACTGACCTCCAACTTCTCAAGGACATTGACAGCTACAAGAAGATGTCAGAATTGATATCAAAAACTGCCATGAACAAAATAATAAGACACCTATGGTACTTATCAGAGGAATTGGTGGCCCTTGCCTTCTTTGACAACAACATATCAAGTGACACCAAACATCATATGGTTACAGCTAAGCAAACATCAGGAGCAGAGCACCCTCTGACAAGAATAACAGTGGACCTGTTGACACTGGGGGAGATGAAGTTAGAAAACTGTCATGCAGAATACCAACAGATTCTTCAGCATTACTGGACTGCCTTCATCATTCCTAACTAAGAACAATGATTTGTGGTCAGTTGAAAAAGACTACCAGGCAGTTAAAAATATAGTGCACAGCATGAGGGTAATCAATGACATTGCCAAATGTGGTGTTGCACTGATGGATGACTATAACAAACTGGACACAGCATCTGAAGAACAGAAACAGTTCCTGCTGCTAGCCATCAAGGAGTACTGACAGCATTAGAGTGATCAAACCAAAAAGACACTGATGGATTAGTTTGATGTCCATATGTGAACTGTGCAGTTTGATAGTTGAAGTGACTGGACACTATTACTATTGCTGGACATTATTGCCAATCACTTATTTTCTGTTTTGTGTACAGCAACTCAACAGTCATGTTTGATATTATTTAATTAAGTGGCATTATTATGTTTTTTTTATCAAAGTTTGCTTATACATTCCTAATAGTTAGGGTAGGGACATCTGAAATTGATAATAATGCTAAAATGTGTGTTAATTATTCAATTATAACCAGAATGGAATCATTTCAGACCATGTCCCATAAAAAAGGGTAAAAATTTGTTTTTCAAATTTGCTAAGGACCACCCTACTGGAGAGCTTATTTATCAGCTAGGGATGATGAATCTTGGCATGCTTACAAGAGTGTGAGAAATGGGGCAATGATGATTGTGTGGTCTCACACTGAGTCAGTGGAATCATTGACAATTGGTTGTGCACAAAGTTGTCCAGAAAAGTATTGGAAGTATGTGAAAAGGGGCAAAAATGAGCAGTTGCCATTGTCCACAGCTTTCTGTGACCCAGTCACTGGCAATTTGACAATGATAAGAGAAAAGCAGCATTTTTAACAAAACATTTGCATCTATTTTTGTTAATCCTGCTTCCCATATGAGATCTAATATATCACCAGCACTAGAAGCTTTTGTGTTACAGAATGAGTCACAATATGATGACTCTGATGTAGCCACTGAGCATGTCCCAAAAATTATGCGTGGGCTTTCTGTTGTCAAATTCCCTGATATAGATGGTGTCTCAAATGTTATTATACAAGAACTGGCTTCTTCTTTAGCAGATCTGCCTGCATTTCTTTTTAACCTTTGTTTGGAGTTTGGTAAGGGCACTGCTGTATGGAAAAAAGCTGTCATAAACCACTTCATAAGGGTGGACCAAGATCAGATTTCACAGATTATTGCCCTATCTTGAAAACATCAACTTTTTAAAGAATTATGGAAAAAGTAATTGTGGATTGTATCCAAAATTATATTGAAAAAAAAAACTTGTGGAATAAGGCACAACATGGTTTTCAAAAAAATCTATCATGTAACATGCAGTTAATGGAAGTAATTTGAATGAAGATGGCGTTTAGAGCGCTCAAGTAGCAGCCTGAGCGTCGTCCAATTATAGCTTGATTTGTGAATTTTCTCGTGGTTTTTCTGCTGTGATGGTGTAAGTAATCGAAAATTTGACTTTCCTAGTTTCCATTAGTGCACTAATGATAGCATTAAAGAACTGAAAAGCTGACTTATACGAACTGAATTCATCTCGCTGACAGTGGCGCCATCTATTTTGTAATTTGGAGTTTAATTGGAGATGGCGTTCCAGAGCGCTCAAATAGCAGCCTGAGCGTCGTTCAAGTATAGCTTTATTTGTGAATTTTCTCATGGTTTCTTTTCTGCTGTGGTTGTATGAATAATCGAAAATTTGACTGTCTTAGTTTCCATTAGTGCAATAACGATGGCATTAAAGTACGGAAAAGCTGATTTATACGAACTGAATTCATCTCGTCTGACAGTGGCGCCATTTATTTTCATTAACTTAAGGCTCTTTCGACTGTTGAGAAAGCCGCCAGATGTCAATCCAAGTCAACAGCGTTCCAAGCGTAGCCACAGAGGGAAAAGAGGAGGCCAAAGAAATAAAAATTGTGCTATCCCTGTTCTCGTTTCTAACAACAGAGCGAGGTCTCTCAGTACAGCAAGGGAACGTATTCTGACAGTAGTTAACTGCATCCCTCCTAGTGAAATCCCTCCTTCGCTTCGTCCGTGGTACGCTGACCCAGTATCGTCACTGTCAAGTACCCCACCCCCCCTAACACCTGAGTTTTTCTTGTCGAAGTGCAGACTTCCCAATATCCGAGTATGTACTGCCCGATCACTAAACAATAAAACCGACGAACTCGAAGTAGTTCTCAAACAGACGAGATCCCCCATTGCTGTTATCACAGAATGTTGGGATATTAACGATGAAACCGGGCATATCAAGGGGTACAAGTGTTTTTTTAATACGAGACGCGACCGAGGGATTAACCGACGAGGCGGTGGGGTCGGACTGTACTTTCGGGAAGACTTACCTTGTAAATTACTAAGTCAGCCCAGTGAATCATGCCATGAAGTTATTTGGGTCGAATGCAAACCAAAGCGCCTATCAAAGCGATATTCGTGCTTGGTTGTAGCTGCAGTTTACTACCCCGAAAGTGCAAAGAACAGAAAAGAACTGATCCAGTATATCCAAAACTGCACTGATGACCTACGCCGCAGACACGCAGCGCCTGCTTTTGTAATCGCTGGTGATTTCAATCAGACTAATAAGGCATGGGTCTCCAGCATGCTTGACCTTAAGCAAGTTGTCTCAATCCCTACTCACGTCAGTGGTAGTATATTAGATCTTATTTTCACGAACATTCCCGATTATTACGAAGTACCCTTCTCTCTCGGTCCGTTGCATAACTCTGACCATAACACACTTCTTTGGAAGGCCAAAGTTGGCCTTCCAGCACCACGTAAAGTAAAAATTACCACTCGACCTATGACTAAAGAGGCAATTCGTTCCTTTGGACAGTGGATTGGGACGTTTGACTTTGATGAGATTTGCTCTATGACAGATATCGACCAGAAAGTTGATACTTTCAACTCTTTGCTGTCATGTAAATATCACGAACATTTCCCTGAGAAAAAAATAACTGTTAGTGATACTGACAAACCTTGGGTAACACCCGATCTAAAGAAGCTTATCTTAACTCGCTGCCAGTTACATCGCAGTGGGGATATTGTTCAAGCAAACAAACTTCGTAACCGCATTGTTAAACTGTTACGAGCAGCGCAGAAAAGGTACGTTCATGACAAAGTCTCGCCTCTCCTTCAAGGTGAGCCCCGTAGGTGGCACTCTGAAGTCAAGCGTCTTACCGGTAAACGTACCACCAGTGAAATTAAGATACAGAAAGACGACAAAACGCTGATAAAATCAGCCGAAGTGAACGCCTTTTTCACTTCAATCTGTACTACTCACCCGTCCTTCACCGAAGCCGAAATCGAAGCCCTCATTGCTGACGTCTCTGAAGATACAATCGTTGAAGTATCCGAGTTCGCGGTGTATAAAGAACTTCAAAAGTTAAAAAGCAACTGTGCTTCTTACCCAGGAGAATTGCAAGTTAAACTTTTAAGAGAATATTCTATGTTTTTAGCAAAACCACTCTCATCAGTGATCAATCAGTCGTTCAAGGAGCACAAATTCCCGAGTGCTTGGAAAAAGCCTACGTCCGCGTCTTACCTAAAGTCAAAGACCCGAAGTCCTGCAATCAGCTTCGTCCGATTTCTATTACGCCTAATATGGCTAAAGTGACTGATTCTTTTATTTATAGAGAGCTCCTAGCCCAAGTTCAGCCAGCCCTAGATCCGTTTCAGTACGGCTGCTTGAAAGGGAGTAGTACGACGCATTATCTAGTACGTCTCTACCACCTGATTACCGAGTGGTTGGACAAAGGCAGTAGCCTCGTTGACCTGCTTTTAGTCGACTATCGTAAGGCTTTTGACTTGATCCGCCACTATACAGCAGCAAATAACCTCAAAAAGATGGGCGCTAGGAAGCATATTTTGCTCTTAGTTGTTGACTTCCTGCGTAACCGCTGTCAGTGTGTCTATGCTCTCTTCCCTAGTGACTTAAACTCTGAGTGGGCTGAACTAACGTGTGGCGCACCACAAGGCACTAAGCTGGCAGCTCTTTTGTTTTTAGCGGTAATTAACTACATTATCCTCGAGTTTGAAGACAGATTCAAATACGTGGACGATCTCTCCCTACTTCTGAAATATCTTGCTGAAAAGTCAGACGTGTATCCCCAGTTCAGCAGTGAGATCAGGAACTCCTTTCTCGAGGCGTGTAGCATTAATGACCTCCAGCTTAATATGAATAAAACAAAAGTCATGAGGTTTAATCCGCTTAAGCGTGACCTCTCATGCCCGGTTCCTTGGTACCCTACTACCTCAACCTCAGTGATTCTCGGGGTTACTTTCAGTGACGACTGTTCATTTAGCGCGCACATCGCCGGTCTGGTGAAAAAAGGTAGTTGCGCATTACAGTCGCTAATTAACTTGCGCCGACTGGGTTTCTCACAAAGTCAGCTGAAGACGGTTTACGTCACGTATGTGCGCCCAATCCTTGAATATGCGTGTCCTGTGTGGGGCCCTCAGGCTCATAATATTGAATACCTAAGTGAAGATCTGGAAGCCATTCAAAAACGGGCAGTGAAAGTGATACTAGGCCCGAAATACAACTCTTATGAGGCTGCCCTTAGTACCTTACGACTGCCAACGTTGCGTGATAGGCGCTTACAGTTAATGTGCAATTTTGGGCAGTCCCTTCTTTCGTCCCAGAAACACCGTTCGTTGCTTCCCCTCCTGCACCTATCACCGCCAACACCCGCCATAAAAATCAACTAGTGCCGCCAAAGTGTCGAACAACCCGTCACAGCAATTCTTTCGTGCCTTTTTTTGTCAGTTATTTAAACCGCCAGTGACCAGTTTTATGCAATGTACTAAACAGCGCCATTTAGTCGCGGCTTCGGCCACGGCTACGATAGTTGTTTATAAATAAATGAGTCTATGAGTCTATGTAATCAATGATTTTCAAAAGATGGCTGATTCAGGTGTAAAGTTTGATTGTACTTATATTGATTTTTGCAAAGCATTCAACAAGGTTTCAATATTTTTGCTGGTGGAAAATGTCAAAAGTATGGGATTGGATGTAAACACAGGATTTAGATTACAGATTCCTAACTAATTGGTCACAAAAAGTGAAGGTTGATGAGGCACTATCTGAAGGGTCTGGAGTTCTAAGCAGGGTCCCTCAGGGTAGCTGCCATGGATCACTTTTATTCTGTTGATTTACAAATGAATTGCTGAAAGTAATCCAACACAGCACCATTAAAATGTTTAGAGATGATGTACAGCTATACAGAGATGTCACCTCCCCAGTTGATATGACACTTCTACAGGGAGATTTAGAAGCATTGTTTCAATGGTGGCATTGTTTCAATTCTATGTTTGTTAACCAGAATAAATGTCATATTACTTTGCAAAAGTGTGGCATACTGGTACTTCATTGGTGATCACATACTGGTACATCTATTCGCCACTTACTGATTTCTCACATTGAGCATAAAATTACCATTTCTTATGCTAGAATTGTAAAAAACAATCTACATTTTGACTGTTACCTTCTAGCACCCATTTACAGTGCCAGAGCCCTTCCACATCTGCTTTACATTGCTCCTTTCTGGAAATTCTTTACAGTTACAGATAAAAAGCAACTACAATCAATCTTCTTCAGATTTGCTAAATATCTTTTACATTTGCCTTCTTGGACAAGAAACTGTAAAATTATTCATTTGGATAAGCTAGATGACCCTAACATTAGAATTAATAAATCTCTATCCTGTTTTCCAAGTAAGTTTCATCAATCATGGTCATCAATTTGTTGATAATAGTTTGTTTGCATTAATGTAATGATTTTTTTGTAATATGTTTGGTTTTTTGATGTGTAATTGTGTTTCTTTTATCTATCTTTTTGTTACTTTAGTGATTGCTCAGTCTATGTACCTTTTCTTTTACAGGGAAATAAATTAATAATATTAACGATAAATTGTGCAGCAGTGAAAGAAGCAAAGACAAAGATCCCCCCCCCCTGCAAAATGATTTAATTAGGATTATTCTGCATATCATGAAGTAAGACTTGTTTTCTTAACATGTTTCTTTATGTATAGCTAGGGTCCTAGACTTATACTGTTTTTCTCACTAGCAAGTTTTGTAGAGGCACACTTTTGAACATTTGGTTACTAGACTGTTATGAACCCTTTAAGGGCTCAGCATGTAATTTGCCCTAGAACACAATTATTCAAACATGAAAGAGCACAAGTAAGGCATCAAGTGATGTATTCACTTTCATCCTAGCCAAATTAAGTTGTCAACTATAAATTTTACCATTGTAGCTTGTTTGACAAATAAATATTGAGCTATTCATATGGTATTTTAGTTTAGCTACTTTTTGCTATCTTGGAAAGGGATTAGGTTAGTTTGAAAAGGACTTCTTTGAAAAGTAAATATTGAGCAGTTCATATGGTAAAATTCTAGTTTAGGTACTTTTTGCTATCTTGGAAAGGGATTAGGTTAGGAAAATGAAACTCTCAGAGATGGGTCTACAGACTAAAGTATATCCTTGGAAGGTATTTTGAAGTACCTACCTCAACTCTTTCTCACCCTAGAGGGCAGTGACCTTTAAAAATCTTTGTGTTATGAAACTGAAACCAAGCAAAACAGATTTTCTACTTAAATGAAGTACAAGGATAAATTTCTAGGAGACACTATAATTTAGCTAGGATGAAAGTGAAAACTTCATTTGATGCCTTTTTTATGCTCTTTTGTAATTCAATAATTACTTCTGTTGCAAATTGCATCTTGAGCCCTCAAAGGGGCCCTGAAGGTATTTTACATGAATCATAAAAGAGCATAAAAAATAGCATTGAATGATTTTTTCACTTTTATCTTAGCTAAATTATATGGCCAACTGCAAATTTACCATGAACTTTAGGTCAATATATACAAAATCATATTATTGAGTTAGGAATAAAGTGGATACACTATTCAATGCATTTTTTTATGCGGATAACAAATATGATAATCATTTCTATCGGAAATTAATTCACGCCCCCCCCCCGCCCTATATCAGTCAATTCAGGGTTAGGTTAGGTATATCCTATATAGGGGGAGGGGCGGAAATTCATTTCTGATAGAAATGCTTATTACATTTGTAATCAGCATAAAAAAAGGCATCAAATGGTGTATTCACTTTAGTCCTAACTCAATAATATGATTTCGTATATATTGACCGAACTTTACCCCCCTAATATGCAAATATATACCCTGAATTGTTGACGAAAAAGTTTTGAATTATAAAAGTCAGTGCTATTTTTGTTGATGGCATTTGAAAACTTGACACAGTAGGAAAATGGCTTATATTTGAGTTGCCTAATAATGAGGTTTGAATTGTTATAGGCTAGATAAGTATTTTTGGAATATATTACTTTTGAACAACTTATTTATAGCCTAAACTAGTGATATGTTTTTAACCACTCTTAAACAACTTGACTAGTGTTGATTCTTTGTGGTTACAAAAATGGGTCAATAAAAACGAAATCATATTATTGAGTTAGGAATAAAGTGAATACACCATTTGATGCCTTTTTTGGTAAAATTCTACTTTAGCTACTTTTGGCTATCTTGGAAAGGAGTTTGGTTAGGAAAATGAAACTTTCAGGGATAGATCTACAGGCTAAAGTATGTCCTAGGGAGGTATTTTGAAGTACCTACCTCCACTCCTTCTCTCTCTAGAGGATCCCGACCTTTGATTACCTTTAAAAATATGTGTGTTATAAAAGTGAAACCTTGTAAAATAGATCTTCTGCTTAAAATGCAGTCCAACAAAATTGTTTTCAGCCTCACAACTTTGCTCAATCCTGATTTATAGAGTTTTAAAGATATGCAAATACATTTCCAAAATTTTGAAAATTAACATTAATATGGCTTAAAATACTGCTCAAATAACAGAAATTGCATTTTCAGAACTAAAGCCAGGGAAAAAGAATCTTATAACTGAAAATTAAGGTAAAATGTTGTTTTGTCAAAATTTCAATAGGTATAGACCTGTCATGTAGGCAAATTTCAGGATCCTCTAGAGGGAGAAGGAGAGGAGATAATTACTTCAAGGGATTACTTCAGGGAGAAGAAGAGGAGATGAGTACTTTAAAATACCTTCCCTGGACATATGTTAGCCTGTAGACCCATCCCTGAAAGTTTCATTTTCCTAACTTCACCCCTTTCCAAGATAGGTAAAAGTAACTAAAGTAGAATTTTACCCCCTTTTTTTATGCTCATTACAAATATAATAAGCATTTCAATTGGAAATGAATTTAAGCCCCTCCCTATATAGGCTATACCTAACCTAACCTAGCCTAACCCTGAATTGGCATATATAGGGGGGGGGGGCTGAAATTCATTTCTGATAGAAATGCTTATTATAGGCTATTCATAATCAGCATAAAAAAGGCATCGAATGGTGCATTCACTTTAGTCCTAGGCCTAACTCATTAATATGATTTCATATACATTGACCTAAAAATGATATACCTTTTGGGGCTTTGGGGTACTTAATTAATAGCCTATTGAAATACCTGTTTATGTTATTTGTAAACATTTACCAAGTTCACTTTATTTGTTGGCCAATTATATGAACTGCTCAATATTTACCATTTAAAATGGAAGCCCTTCACCTGAAACACTTTCCTTTTCAATGCAAAAGATAATCCAACAAGTGATTCATAGGTTAGCCTAGCATCCCTTTAAATCATAGGCTACTGAAACTAACCTCTTTTGTCTGGTTTAGTGCATCTCTTAATGAGTCGGTAGCTATCTTTAGTGAACTGCTTCACAGGTTCGGCAAACTGCACTATTTGGTCCATTTCAAAGCAAGTAGGTTACAGAAATGAATGCAGTTAGCAGCAGCTTTATCTTTTTATTTTTGTGTTGTTGATGTTTTGTTGAAAAAAATACGTTACAATTTCAAGTTGATCAAAGTGATGGAATAGATTCAGAAGCCTTGTTTCTACTGGTCATTTCATGACAAATTCGACACGTCAGTAGTCCCCGAAGCCACGGTGGAGGGATCTCCGCAGGGTTGCCGCCGAGGTTACTTTCGTACCATTTTTGGTAAGTTTTGAATAAAACGATACATTTTACGTTACGGTCCTAAAAACGTTACATTTTTGTTACGTATTTGAAATTATGTTATAATTATGTTACGCTTTTGAATAATGAGGTAGTTTCAGATTTTTTAAGTAATCTATTTTTCCACCGTGAAAAAAATCCGCTGTTCCCATTTTAATTACACTGACATGAGTATCGACATTTTTTCATATCGCGGCCATTTAATCTTATCGTACAATCACTCAGTTATTAGGATGAGAAAATACCCACTTCGCTTACTCGCATAGTAAGTTAAGATAACATTCCCTATCATGAGCATGCGATTATCATTTGTTTAGTGACAAGTGACAATAGTCAGTTAGTCACCTCACCAACTTTCAATTTCATCAGTTGACTTTGAATCTTGTTCCTTCAACAGTCATACTAAAATTATATGGAGAAAGAGCTAGTTTCATTAGTTAATGCTAATGAAAAAAAACAAAATATGATTAAAATATAAAAGTTTAGAACCAAATTTGGGCTATATATTTACACATTAGGGCGGGCGGGGGGTGGGGGGGTAAAGCATAATATATAATAAATACGTAACCTAATCTAGGTACTTTTTCCCACTTAACCCCAAAAAACAATAGTTTAAATATTGTAAACGCAATGACAAACCACGCTTTGCGATCCAATTCTCTATTGACTGATACCCGTTTGACTAGTTTCCTTTAGCATCTATCTTGCGTGTGAATCAGCTAATTGACAAGTACCGATGATATGTGTATTATTTTTTCCGCAACAACATCACCCCTACCAACTTCTGATTGGTTTGACATAATATCAGGCTCTATACAAAAGTTGCTCTTTTTATATGGGATTATGAACAGCTGGTATTGACAAAACATATGAAACTGTAAAAATGAACCATATTTTGGTTATATCTAAGCATTGAGGAGGGGGGTGCGTTATTTTAGCCGGAATTTTTGATGTTATGCTAACCGTTTTCCAAATATCAGGGTCGCTTTTTGAAATTATACCCCCCTCCCCATCTGCGAGGTCCCATATATAACTGTTTAAATATATTTCATCGTTGTTTCGAATCTTGTGATGTCATTCTTTCTCGTTACATTCTTTAGTGTTCTTTCATATTGTAAAGTAAGAATTTTATTGTTTTTTTTTTTTTTTTAACATATTCCTAGGGCTATATCCCGGACCATTAGGGGGGAGGATAAACTCAGAAAAGGGGCCATGATATTTGGAAATAATATAAAATAAATAATTTAATGGTGCTGCTCTTGTGTTTAGCATGTTTTCTTCAGAAAAGGACAATCACTAAATATTTGGCTTTAGAAAACGACAACTAGACTAATGTCCATTTTATGAAGAAGATAAACAGTCTTGTATCTAAATAGGGTAGCCTTGCAGTTTACTTAAAAACTGATTCATTGGGACCACGCAGGCTGGACTGGGTCCCCAACCCCCTGAAAACGTAAATTTCTCGGCATTTCTTTATTAAATTATAGGATTCTTATCATCTCCCTTAATGTTTTTAATTAAATCCTTTCCAGTTAATTTTTATTAACTCGCTGATCTTTTTGTTCCATCTTCCTTTCATTTCTTTGTCACACAATTTTTTTTTTAATTTGTGAACTATTTTTCAACGACTTCCAAATGTTCAGTTACTTCCCAATTTTATTAGTATAGCACAACGGTAAGAGCACATCCCGAGGCTGGGTTAACTTAGGTTGTAATCTCGGATGAGATATTATATTTTTTTTAACTTGAAAATATTAAATATAAGTGAAAATTTGGGGCCAAATTTGATTCGTTTTTGCATAATTTCATCTTTTTTATTTGTTTTCCTCAACTCATCGACTTTTTTCGTTTATGCATTTAAAACCTAGATAAATTAGGTGTTTATTTTATGCAAAACCCAATGCTTTTTGTGCCACTCATGTTCGCTTATGTTTGATCTTTTTGTGCCCCTCATGTTCGCCTCATGTTCTGCCTCTTTGGTTCATTTTGAAAATGAGTTTTATTTTTTGACTTCCTCCCCTAAAATTCTTTGTACGTGCCTGGACCTGTGAGACCCATCAAAACAGCTTTAAGGTAACATTCTTGGGGTTGAATTGTGTGGACTCTTCATTTATTTCTTACTTTCTTTTGGATGGGAGCTACGATTCAAGTTACAAACGGAAAAAGGCATATTATGCAACATAAATGTTGTTTTGTGTGGGAACTGAAGACAGCGATTGAAATATTTTTTTTTCGATAAAATAAAAACAAAACAAAAACTCTCTCACTCGGAATTACTTAGATTTTCATGTTGGAGCGCTGCAAATTTGAAGCTTGAGGAGGTGAGGCTACGAACGAGCAAATCTAAAATGTTAGATGGAAAGGGAGCGATTAAAATGATTTGTTGGATCTTCTTGAGAAGCTGGATTTATTAGGATCATTTTATTTAAATTTAACAATAAATAAAAAAATCTTGTTGGTTTTCTTATTTTCTTCAAAACTCTTAAAACATGCTGTGTTTATTGATTTGCCTTTTATTTTGTACGTATTGATCATCAACTTTTGGTTTAAAACACCAATAATGGCAATTAAAAACGACAGCAACAAGATAAGCACAATAGTAGCCTGGGGTTTTATACCCCCATCGGTGGGGGGGGGGGTCTTTCTGTTGTGCAGGTAAACTGGAAGCAGCACTTACAGCTGAATAAATAAGAATTTTCTGAAGGTAAAGAAGCATGAGTTGTTATTATTCTATACTTTTTAGGCACCTATTAAAAGTTGGAGGGAGGATTTTTAATAGAATGCGTAAAAATATATTTTTCAAATTATACAGGCAACAAATTTCCCCTCCCCCCTTTAGGTACCACTCTTGATAGTGAGATTAAGGCACCCTGCCATGAAAAGAGACTTTCATATCAAAAGTTACGAAAAAGTTACGTTTTTAAGAGTTGGACGTTACGAAATGTTTTGGTCTCGTGGCAACCCTGGATCTCCGCAGGGACATGGGCAATTTTGATTGCTGGCAGATCGCAACCTGTATATCAAAATGTTATTTGGTCGTGCACCATCGACATTTTATATTTGGCACATTAAAGCTTTATTTACGGTCGTCATAAGTTGAATTAGTAATTATCTGACTGTTCACTCAATTTGTAGGAAAGACGGAGGAATTTAATGTTTTATATTCAGGGCTCTCGAGCCTGCTAAATACAATGCATAATATACATCAGGGTCACATCTATGTTTTAGGAATTTAGGTCCTTTTTCTGAAGCTACGAAACTTTTTTCATTTGCCATTCTAAACTGGATTTTTTAGGTTTTTTTTAAAACTCATGTCCCAGAGGTAGGAAACATGAAACTAGGTGATATAAAATTTATTTATTAAGGCAGGGAGGATAGGGTGCATAGGCCATGATGGATAAGGAAGATGTAATGTCTTATTTAGGTATGGAAGGTATTAATATTACAATTCTGGTTGCTCATTTTAAGACTAAAAAATACAGGGTATGAGTCATAGCAGTATATGCCTCTGTATAACCGACTGATAGAGATAGTAGTGACTCAGATGAATTTTACTTGCAGCTATAGGAACAAATAGACAGGGTCCCTGGTAAAATATCGTATTTTATAAAAATATTTTATTGCAAGATTTTAATGTCTAAGTCGATAAAAGCATGGATAGATGATTTCCTTGCCTAGGTAAATTTGGTGTGAAAGGAACCACTAATGGAAACACTAATGAAAGGAAACACTAATGGTTACCAACTGCTGCAATTTTATAGATATAACAATCAGGTTACAAACAATGCTGTATTTGGTCATAACATGGCCCATAAGTTAACACCGTATTCACGTGACACTAATCCAGCTGACCTTAATGATTATGTTGTTGTGAACCAAAGACTGGCAAGATAAATACAAGATATAAGGGTATACAGGAGCGCTGTTATTAATGTTAAAAATAAAGATCACCATCTTGTAGTGTCAAGGGTTAATCTGAAGCGAAATTTTAGGAAGGGTAAGTACCCTCCAGGAACCTATGACTTTGGTATATCCCAGGGAGAAAACTTGAAAGAAACTGTCCAAGAACAGTCGAATACTAAGCTGAAGAGTCTAGAATTTGACAATGTAGGAGATGGATGGACTAATTCCAGGAAAATAGTTTGTTAAGTCGCAAATGGTTTCTTAGAGAGCGAAGTTAGAACAGCTGCTAGGAATAATAGTAAAACGTGTTTTATGTTTAAAAGAGAGAAGGAGAGGCTTGTACAAGCATTATTTGTGCGATAGATCATATGAAAATAAGAGAAATGTAAAGAAAATGTAGAAAACATTAAGATATGAATACAAGAGGTGTGAACTGTAGGCCATGGATAAAACTTCTGAAGATCTGGAAGATCCGCCCAAACGGTATAGTAGTGAATTATTGTACTGGCAAGTTAATAAATTGAGAGGGAATAGTCAATATGGACTTATTCCAGTTAAAAAGTGGGACGGGGCCATAATTAGTGATAAGAAAGGAGTTAAAGAGAGATGGACAGAACGTTCTTAGAATATGCTAAACCGTGATACAGTTACAGGAAAAGATATAGAAAAGAAAGAAAAAGAACCGCTACTGATACTACTGATACACACCAGCTACTGATAGTGTGGTAAAATAATTTTTTAAATACGGTGGTTATGAAGTTAGAGAAAAATTACTGAAGATGTGAATATAATTTATGGAAAGGGGGAGTACCTAGTGGTCTTAGGAAACATTAATAAAACCCTTTGTAAGTAAGGTTGTAAGAGTGAGAGCGGTAATTATAGAGACACTAGCTCGGTTTGTGCAAAAAGTAAATTATCTACCATGATCATACCTTTTAGACTTAGAGATGCTGTAGGTAAAGTTTTAAATAAAGAACGATGTGGTCTTAGGAAGGGGGAGGGTGTGGCGACTAAATTTTCAGTCTTAAATCAATAATTGAGAAGTGCCTGAGTCATCAAACCCTTTTAGTCCTCATTTTTATATATTATGAACAAGCGTTTAGTTCAGCTGACAGAACAGCTTTAGCGAATGTTTTATCCTTGTGCGGTACACGGATAAATACACTAATGTGATAAGTCCTATGTGCTATAATAACGTTGCTGCATTTAAGGTAGGAAATGAGGCTAGTAGCTGGTTTCGTATTAAATCAGGAGTTAAGCAGGGTCGCGTCCAATTTCATTTTTATTGATCATTTTGATGGACTTGTTCTTAAGGAGGTGATTAAAAGCTATTGGAAAAATGGCGATCTGGGAAGCAAATCTCTCCTAGACATAGGTAATGCTGATGATTTAAGCACCAATGATGGAAATGCTAGAAAAAAGAATTAATTTTTTAGAGGTTTTGAGAGTTGAGGGTACAAGAATAGGTTTTGAAATCAGTGTCAAGAAGACCAAGTCATTAAAACTAGAAATAAGTGAAGGTGAATAGGTGATGTTTGGTAATGAGAAGATCAAAAAGTGGGCAGCTTCACTCCCCTAGGTAGTATTATTAGTGAATACGGTGGGTGCTCTGAAGATGTAAAAATAAAATAGCCTGAGACCCAGGGTTTTTTTTCACGGTCGAAAAGACTTGGAAGAATAGCAAGATAAGTCTCGAACCAAGATTAGAATATTGGAATCTATACGATGACAGTGGTCAAGTATGGGTCTGAAGCGCGGGTGCTCTGAAAGACAGAGGAGGATTTGCTAGATGCTTACCAGAGAAATTGCCTACGGATTGTTTTAGCTACCTAACTAACTGACCGTGTTTCAAACAGTAAACTGTACGCAAAATGTAGCTCAATCCCGCTTTCTATGGATACAGGGAGAAAAATGTTGAAGTGGCTAGGACAAGTTTTGCGGATGAAGGTTGACAGATTGTCAAAGATGCTCCTTGTTGGCTAACCGCCAAGGGACAAATGAAAAACAGGTTATTCCCAAATTTGGTTGAAGGATCGTAAAGATTTAAGGGAAATGTTTACTTCTTGGGAGGGTATAAGGTTTGGGGCTATAAATAGAGAGGGACGAGGAGGAGCGTACGTAGTAGTGTTGGCTTTAAGCGGGTTGGTGCTGCAGTGAATTGTTGTTAGTTCAGTTAGTTAGTAAAAAGTAATGACGAGTAGATTTGAAATAAAACCATGTTCATGTTTTGAATCAGCATGAATCTTAAATTTTGCTGGAAATAAATTCTTGCACTGGCTATAAAAGACCTATTGCAAAAAGAAAAAATTATAATAAAAAAAATGATAACCGAGAGAACGAGGGTAATATCAGCCAGTGGACAAAAAAGAAACGAAAAGGACAAAGGCAGATATTTCGGCAAGAACCTCTGCCAAACAGTCTTCAGTGCTAGAAAAAAGAAGATAAACTGAGGCAAACTAACCTCCTCAAGTAAACTTACAAGTAAATATTCTTCTGCTATGTTTGAGTTTACTCCGAAAGGCAATTTTTTTTACGAGTATTACACACTTCTTGACTAAGAGGGTTGTTCTCACATAACAGTATCCATATTACAGGCATTGTCCTCAGATATTTTGCGGAATTAAGGGGGATTAGAGACTAATTTGGAATCCTCACCCCCCTAAACCTCCTCCTGAATTTAACTGAAAGGTAACGGAGAGTTAGGATAATCGCGCATAAAAATGCACTTCTTTCGGCTTCAAGCACACTCCCCTATCCAGGTTGCAGCGGTAGCTAGCAACCTAGTAAGAGTCGATCACATCCAATGCTAAGAAACATAATAACCCATAACTCCTGAAAATAATGTCAAATCAAAACAAAACTACACTATTAGAACAGCTTTGTCCAAAACCCCTATAAAGGAAATTCACCATCCCTTGACTTGAATAACGAGGAAAATCTATTGGCTTGAAAAACAAGATAAGTTGCTTGAACGACGATATTCTTCATATACGGCATCTTTTTTTTCCTCAGATAGCTTAGCACTGGAACACAGAAGAGAACTGTTTAATGGCTCATTTTAAAGGTAATTGATGTGGTTAAAAACATTTTTTTATAATTTTTTTTAAATATAATCAATTTTGTACGAAAAAACTGCATTTTTCATGTACAAGATTAATCAATGATGTAATAATCGCAAGTTGTCGCCAAGTCGTCCCTTACTATTCCAATTAAGAAAAAGCCTTAGATTTTCTCCTGTTTTATAGTAAAGAATGAACTCTACCCTATACTAATTGATATGTTTAATATAAAGAGCACCTTAAGAGATTGATGAATCAAAACCTCACAAGAGCGGGCCAGGTTATAGGACAATCTTCAGTTGGTGAGGGCTCTTATCTGAAAAAATTTGGTCTAGTTAAATATCCGCTAAGATTCAAACTTTGGTTTTTCTTTTTACGGTGTTGAATTGTTGTAATTCAATTTTAAATAATGTACAAATACTTGTGCATTTACCAGTTTTTTTGATCTAGACTTTTAAAGTGAAACTAAAGTAAACTTTAGTAATATAATGGTTGCAGCTGCAGCTGCACTCATCATAGGCAGCGCTATAGCGTTGCTTATAGTAAAGGCTTATAGTTGCTTATAGTATAGTATAGTAATATATTGGTTTTATGGAAGGAAAGCTCGTATAAACTTCATAGAGGGCTCATTTGTTTGGAAATTTAAATTTATATTTCACTTTTTAAGAGTAAAAATAGATCGAAGGGTAACCAGCCCCCCCCCCCCCTACGCTCTTTTTCCCCAAATGCAACCGATAAAAATTTGAGATAGCCATTTTGTTAAAAGTAGTTAAAAAGTCTGAAAACAAACACTCAGATGTAGACACAACCCCCCAGGGCCCGGGGGCAGGCGTTGTAAGTTATGTCCATGGGACATATATGGTTCTTATTAAAGGGGTGATCGCATGAACTTCAGAGAGGGCTCATTTGATTGGAAATTGAAAGTTTGAGTTCACTTTGTAAGAGTCAAAAGAGATTCGAGGGCAACTACTCCCCCCCCCCCCCCGACACAGCTTTTTTTCCAAACCCATCCAATGAAAATTTTGAGATGCCCCTTTTGTTAAAAATAGTTCAAACGTTGGATAAGAAAAACTACGGTGTCAATACAACCCCCCTTGGCCCGGGGGCAGGCGTTCTAAGCTATGTCCTGAGGGCATGGATGGTTCTTATGAAAGGGATAAAACTTTATAGAGGGCTAATTTGATTTGAAATTGAAAGTTCTAGTTCACTTTTTAAACGTCAAGAGATCAGAGGGCAACTAGTCCCCCCCCCACACCTTTTTCCCTCAAAACCATCTGCTTAAAATTTTTGAGATAGCCATTTTGTTAAAAATAGTTCGAAAGTCAGGTAGGAAAAACTTCTATGTCGAGACAACACCCAATGGCCCAGGGGAAGGCGTTGCAAGTAATGCTCTGGGGGCAAATAGGGTTCTTATGGAAGGGATGCTCGTATAAACTTCGGAAAGGGGTAATTTGATTGAAAGTTAAAAGTTTTCATTTTTTTAAGAGTCAAAAGAGATTGGAGGGCATCTAGCCTCACCCGTTCCACGTCCTATTTTCCTCAAACCCATCCGATAAGAACTTTGAGAGAGCGATTTTTTTCAAAATGCTTCAAAAATCCTTTAACGAAAACTTCGGGGTCAACACAATCCTTCAGGGCCCAGGGTAGGCGTTGTAAGTTATGCCTGGGGGGGATTATATACCTGTTATGGAAGGAATGCTCGCATAAAATTCAGAGAGGGCTCATTTGATTGGAAACTGAAAGTTTCAGTTCAGTTTTTAAGAGTCAAAAGAGATTAGAGGGCAACTATCCCTCCCATGCCCCTTTTTCCCGAAATGCACCCGATACAAATTTTGGGATAGCCATTTTTTTTAAAAATACTTCAAAAGTCAGATAAAAATTAAGGTGTCGACACGTTGCCCAAGGTTCCAGGGGCAGGCGTTGCAAGTTTGCCCTGGCGGCATATATGGTTCTTATGCTCGAACAAACTTCACAGAGGGCTCATTTGATTGGACATTGAATGTTCTAGTTCACTTTTGAAGAGTCAAAAGAGATTGGAGGGCAACTAGTGCCCCCCTCTCCACGCCCTCGTTTCCTCAAACCCATCAGATAAGAGCTTCAATATAGCCATTTTTTAAAAAAATAGTTCAAAGATCATACAAAGAAAACTCTGGGGTCAACACAAACTCTGGGGTCAGAGCCCGAGGTTAGGCATTGTAAGTTATGCCCTAGGGGAATATATGGTTTTTATGGAAGGGATGCTCGTAAAACTTCAGAGAGGGTTCATTTCATTTGAAACTGAAAGTTCTAGTTTAGTGTTTGGGAATCAAAAGAGATTCGAGGGCAACTAGCCCCCCCCCCCAAAAACCCATTTCCCCCAATAAAAATTTTAAGATTGCCATTTTGTTAAAAATAATTCAAAAGGCAGATAAAAAAAAGCTCAGGTGTTGACACAACCCCCCAGGGCAGGCGTTGTCAGTTACACCCTGGGGGCATAAATGGTTCTTATGAAAGGAATGCTCGTATAAACTTCAGAGAGGGCTCATTTGATTGGAAATTGAAAGTTCGAGTTCACTTTTTAAGAGTCAAAATAGATTTAAGGGCAAATAGCCCCCTCACGCCTTTTTCGCTAACCACATCCGATGAAAATTTTGAGATAGCCATTTTGTTAAAAATAGTTCAAAGAATGGAGAAAAAAACCCTTGTGTCGCTAATACCCCCCAGGGCCCGGGGGCAGGCGTTCTATGTTAGATAAAAAAATAAGGTGTCGACACGTTACCCAAGGTTCCAGGGGCAGGTGTTGCAAGTTTGCCCTGGGGCATAAATGGTTCTTATGGAAGGGATGCTCGAATAAACTTCACAGAGGGCTCATTTGATTGGACATTGAATGTTCTAGTTCACTTTTAAACAGTCAAAAGAGATTGGAGGGCAACTAGCGCCCCCCCCTCTCCACGACCTCGTTTCCTCAAACCCATTAGATAAGAGCTTCGATATAGCCATTTTTTTAATTAATTAAAAAAACTTTCCGAAAAATAAGTTTTTCAAAGAAAAGTAAAGGCCATTTTAAACTTAAGCTCAGGAGATACAAATACCTGTTAGAATTCAAACTCAAAACGACCTGAAATTACTATTAAAGAATAAATGAAACCCAAAATGAACAGAAATTAAATAAACAATCATAGCAAAAAACATACAACAAGTAATAACATAAATGAATAAATAGATCTTAAAGCGAGTAATTCTTAGATTGAATATGAAAATCAAGCTTAAAACAAAAAAAAATATTTTGCTACTAAGGTATAAATGAAACTTAAAACGAATAGAAATTAAATATTCAATCAATGCAAACAAACATACAATATATATTAATGTAAATGAATAAATGGATCTTAAAACGAGTAAAACTTAAATTGAATATGCAAATCAAGTTTGAATGGAATAAAAATAACTACAAACAAGAGTTTGGGTATCGCCTCACTGCAGAAGCCTAAAACCTACGGCGTCATTGGCGCTTTACTGAAAACGAATTATATTACAAATGTTTTCTTTTGTACTTAATATTGAAAATAATTATTAAAATTACAGTAAAATTTTGAGCTGATGAGCTTTTAGCAATTAATATCTCATTATGCATCAAATATTCAGTTTAATTTATTAGTCCTTTTCAAGATTGGTCAAGACAAATATAGTTTCACTACAAGCAAAATTTGGATACTGCCCATTTCTTTAACTGTAAAAACCTAAAGCCTTTTGCGTCATTGGTGCTTCACTGAAAATGAATTACTCGTATATTACAAATTTATTATTTTCCAGTTTTTACAGCATTTAAAATGAAAATAAAAATTACAGTAAAAAAATAATCTTGAACTGATTGATTTGTCAACAATTAATATCATTATATATATAATATCCAATTCGATTTTGTTTATACTTTCCGTGACTGTTCAAGACTCATATAGTTTTGCCATTTTTTTTTAACTCTGCCATGTTTTCTCACAGTTCGTGTTACTTTGTTGTGAAAACATTCTAATGGCTTTTAGGCATTTCTATTGGAGCGGAAAACTGCAACTCAAACTTTGTAGAACATGCATTTTCTTGCATGAAACACCAAAACATAATAAAATGTCAAGTTTCGGAGTGTTCCACCACTCGCAAGCAAGTGCCATTGGTATTTTTGAATCCGCATGGTCAATTTAGGGGGTGGAAGGTAGGATAATTCTCGTAGCAGCCCGATTCCGTCGTGGTATGGTTCACATTTTCAACACCTGGCTTCTGGACTATCATATAATCTACCAAGCATACAACTACCCCAAATCAGTATCAATAAATAAATGAAACCCAAAACGAACAAAAATTAAAATAATTATTAGAGTCAAACTCAAAACGAGCATAAATTAATGTTAATAGGGTTCTAAACTCTATGCTTTCTAAAAGGCAGAATATAATTTTTAATTCACTGAAAAATAATGTAATGAGTCCACTGAAAAAAATGTGCATTGCAAATTTAATAGTCATGTGCTGCCGTTTTTTCACTAAAACAGTAGCTAATTTTATATTTCTTATAGTTAAACAAGCGAAAACACTCAAAATGATCTTTTTCATTAAAGTGCAAATGCTGCAGTGGGTTTTAGGCTTCTGCAGTGAGACGATACCCAAACTCTTGTTTGTAGTTATTTTTATTCGATTCTTTTACTTTTCTTTGAAAAACTTATATTTCGGAAAGTTTTTTTAATTAATTTTTGGTCGTTTTTGATTGCAAAAAGTTTCAAGTTTTTATGGCATGGGGGGGGGGGGTGCTTAATGTCCAAGCTGCGTTAAACAGCTTGTATAACTTGTGGACAGCGATTGACAACAATGAATGGATTGAAAAAATAGCTCCAATAAGGGGGTTTAGACCATTTCACTTGCTGACACAAAGGGATCACGACTGTTTGGATTTGACCTTAATAGGAATTTGTGTGCCAAAGCAATTTTGCATCTATCTCAGAGTAAGTATTTTAACCTTATAATTGGCTAATTATAATAGATTTCCTATGTGTTCTTCCCATACAAAACCCTTCCCATAAGTTATAATCCCCCCTTAATAAGTTATGCCCCAGGGCATAACTTAAAACGCCTACCCCCGGGCCCTGGTGGGCTGTGTCGACACCGGAGTTTTTTGTTATCACAACTTTGAACTATTTTAACAAAATGTCTATCTCAAAATTTGTATCTGATGCATTTAGGGCTTGGAGGAGGTAGAGGGGCTATTTGCCCTTCAATCTTTTTTGACTCTTAAAAAGTGAACAAGAACTTTCAATTTTCAATCAAATGAGCCTCTCTAAAGTTTATACGAGCATCCCTTCCATAAGAAATAATATGAAGGATTCGGAGAATCCTTAAATTACAACCCTTGCCCTGAGGGCTGTGAGGGAGTTGTAATCCTCAAAGACTTAATTTATAGAATTTAAAATTACGTTGAATAAAATGGCTGTTTCAATATTTTGATTGGATATGTTTGGGGAAAAGGTGGGCATGAGCGGGGGGTTTAGTTGCCTCCAATCACATTCGACTATTAAAAAGTGCACTAGCCCTTTGAATTTCCAATGGAATGAGCCTTTTTTGAAGTTTCTACGGAAACGCCTACTATAAAAACCTTATATGCCCCCAGGGCATAACTTAAAACTCTTGCCCTGAGGGTTGTGGGGAAGTGTCCTCCTCAAAAACATATTTTCTATCAGGAAATCAACTACACTGAACAAAATGACTATCTCAAAAGTTTGATTGGATGTGTTTGGGGAAATGATGGGCATGGAGGGAGGGGGGGGGGCAGTTGCCCTCCAATCACTTTCGACTATTAAAAAGGGCACTAGCCCTTTAATTTCCAATCGAATGTGCCTGTTTTGAAGTTTCTACGACAACGCCTTCTATAAAAACTTTATATGCCCCCAGGTCATAACTTAAAACCCTTGCCCTGAGGGTTGTGGGGGAGTGTCCTCCTAAAAAATATATTTTCAATCTGGAAATCAACTACGCTCAACAAAAATGGCTATCTCAAAATTTTGATTGGATGTGTTTGGGGGACTGATTGGCGTAGGGGGGGGGGCGAGTTGCCCTCCAATCACTTTTGACTATTAAACAGGGCACTATCCCTTTGAATGTCCAATCGAATGAACCTTATATGCCCCCAGGACATAACTTAAAACCCTTGCCCTGAGGGTTGTGGGGGATTGTTCTCCTCAAAAACATGTTTTCTATCTGAAAATCAACTATGCTGAACAAATTGGCTATCTTAAAATTTTAATTGGATGTGCTTGGGGGAATGATGGGCGTGGAGGGGCTAGTTGCCCTCCAATCATTTTCGACTATTGAAAAGGTCACTAGCTTTTTGAATTTCCAATTGAATGAGCCTTTTTCGAAGTTTCTACGACAACGCCTTCTATAAAAACCTTATATGCCCCCAGGGCATATCTTAAAACCCTTGCCATGAAGGTTCTGGGGGAGTGTCCTCCTCAAAAACATATTTTCTATCCGGAAATCAACTACGCCGAACAAAATAGATGTCTCAAAAGCTTGATTGGATGTGTTTGGGGGAGTGATGGGCGTGGGGGGGGGGGGGGCTAGTTACCCACCAGACACTTTCGACTAGTAAAAAGGGCACAACCCCATTAATTTCCAATCGAATGATCCTGTTTTGAAGTTTCAACGACAACGCCTTCTATAAAAACCTTATATGCCCCCAGGGCATATCTTAAAACCCTTGCTTTGAGGGTGGTGAGGGAGTGTCCACCTCAAAAACATATTTTTTATGTGGAAATCAACTACGCTGAACAAAATGGCTATCTCAAAATTTTGATTGGATGTGTTTGGGGAAATGATGGGTGTGGGGGGGGGCAAGGGGGCTAGTTACAATCCAATCACTTGCGACTATTAAAAAGGGCACTAGCCCTTTAATTTCCAATCGAATGAGCATGTTTTGAAGTTTCTACGACAACACTTTCTATAAAAACCTTATATGCCCCCAGGGCATAACTTAAAACCCTGGCCCTGAGGATTGTGGGGGATTATCCTCCTCAAAATTATATTTTCTATGCGGAAATCAACTACGCTGAACAAAATGGCTATCTCAAAATTTTTATTGGATGTGTTTTGGGGAATGATGAACGTGGGGGGGGGGGGGGCTAGTTGCCCTCCAATCATTTTCGACTATTGAAAAGGGCACTAGCCTTTTGAATTTTCAATCAAATGAGCCTTTTTAGAAGTTTCTACGACTACGCCTTCAATAAAAACCTTATTTGCCCCCAGGGCAAAACTTAAAACCCTTGCCCTGAGCGTTGTGGGGGAGTGTCCTCCCCAAAAATATATTTTCTATCTGGAAATTAACTACGCTCAACAAAATGGCTATCTCAATATTTTTATTGGATGTGTTTGGGGAAATGATGGGTGTGGGGGAGGGGGAGGGGGGCTAGTTACACTCCAATCACTTTCGACTATTGAAAAGGGCAATAGCTCTTTAATTTCCAATCGAATGAGCCTTTTTTGCAGTTTCTACGACAACGCCTTCTATAAAAACCTTATATGCCCCTAAGGCATATCTTAAAACCCTTGCCCTGAAGGTTCTGGGGGAGTGTCCTCCTCAAAAACATATTTTCTATCTTAAAATCAACTACGCTGAACAAAATGGGTATCTCAAAATTTTGATTGAATATGTTTGGGGAAATGTTGGGCGTGGGGGGGGGGGGGCTAGTTGCCCACCAATCAATTTTGACTATTAAAAAGGGCACTACCCCTTTAATTTCCAATCGAATGAGCCTGTTTTGAAGTTACTACGACGACCCCTTCTATATGAAGTGCCTCTGGGAAAAAAAAAAAAATAATAATAAATAATAAAACATTGGAGCCGTATGGCCTTTACTATAGGCAACGCTACAGCGTTGCCTCTGAAATAGTTCAAAGATCATACAACGTAAACTCTGGGGTCGACATAAACCCCTCAGAGCCCGAGGTAAGGCATTGTAAGTTATGCCCTAGGGTAATATATGGTTCTTATGGAAGGGATGCTCGTAAAACTTCAGAGAGGGTTCTTTCATTTGAAACTGAAAGTTCTAGTTTAGTGTTTGGGAATCAAAAGAGATTCGAGGGCAACTAGCCCCCCCCCCCCCAAAACCATTTTCCCCCAATAAAAATTTTAAGATAGCCATTTTGTTAAAAATAATTCAAAAGGCAGATAAAAAAAAGCTCAGGTGCCGACACAACCCCCCAGGGCAGGCGTTGTCAGTTACACCCTGGGGCATATATGGTTCTTGTGGATGGCATGCTCGTATACACATCAGAGAGGGCTGATTTGCTTGGAAATTGAAAGTTCGAGTTCACTTTTTAAGAGTCAAAATAGATTTAAGGGCAAATAGCCCCCTCACGCCTTTTTCGCTAACCACATCCGATGAAAATTTTGAGATAGCCATTTTGTTAAAAATAGTTCAAAGAATGGAGGAAAAACCCTTGTGCCGCTAAAACCCCCAGGGTCCGGGGGCGGGCGTTCTATGTTATACCTGAAATATATTGCTTTTACTTGCTTGCTTTTTATTGCTTTTGTTATTTACTTGTATTTTGCTTTTTGCTTATGTTCTTCCTTTATAGGTAGTGAGTCTCCATTAAATGATTATATTCAAACCTGAAGTCTGACGAGGAAATACGTTACATGGTGTGAGAATGGACAGCCCACCCTGCGCCACCATTGACTGGTCATTAAACAATCTCAAAACCTCATGGAAGCAGTTTTGCCAACATGCTGAATTGATGTTTACAGGACCTTTGTCTGGAAAAAGTGAAAGTGTTAAGTGCTCATACTTGTTGATATGGGTTGGAGAAAAGAGGCGAGATATATTTAATACATTTCAAATTGCAGAAACAGAAAAGAATAAAGTGGATGTATACCTGAAAAAATTCAGTGAGTATATTGAACCCATCTTAAACCCTATCTTCTGTCGATTCAATTTTCACAAACGAAATCAAAAAGAAGGAGAGATAATTGAATCATATGTGACAGCACTAAAACTATTGGCCCTAGATTGTGATTTTGTAAACAGTTCAGATGAAATGGTGAGAGATAGATTGGCATTTGGCGTGCAAAGTGACAGGATAAGAGAAAGACTGTTAAGTGAAGGTGGAACACTGACACTAATAAAAGCTATCGAAATAAGTCGAGCAATTGAAACAGTAGTGGAGACCCATACAAAAATGAAAAACGAACCAGGAACCATTGCTCTAAAACAAGAAGTGGAAGCCATACGCAAACAATAGGTGTTACAAAAGACAATGACAGCCAGCTGTTATTTCTGTGGGAATGCATACTCCCGTGAATACAAATGCACTGCAAAAGGAAAAATCTATGCCAAATGTCAGAAGCCAAACCATTTTGCAAAGGTTTGCAAAAGCAGGTCAGTCAACAAAATTGAAGGTTTTCCCACTGAGAATGAAGAAAATGACCAGTTCTTTATTGAATCTATTGACTCTAGAATTGATTCAGTGCAAAATCCAATAATTATAGTTAATCTACCTGAACACCACCAAGACATAAACTTCAAAATTGATACAGGAGCTGATGCAAACATTCTCCCAACAAACATATTTAAGTCATTGAAGCCAAGGCCTACTTTGATTCCCAGTAAGGATATCCTAACAAGCTATAGCGGATGCAGCCTAAAGGTACTCGGAATTGCGCAAATGGTGATTCAGTATAAGGACCAAGAACCACAGGCCCATGCATTTCATGTTGTGGAAACCAACAAAGGTCCAATACTTAGTCAACAAACAAGTGAACAGATGAACGTGATAAAATTTGTGCTCAGCTTTTCATATGATAAGGTACCATATAAGGGTTCAATTAGACCTGAAGTGAAACAGATCCTTGAGGAGTATGATGATGTATTCCATGGTATTGGCACATTGCCTGGAAAATGTCACATTTACTTAAAGGAAGGATCAGTGCCAACTGTCCAACCACCTAAAAGAGTTCCCTATGCCCTTCAACCAAAATTAAAAAAAGAACTTGACAGACTAGAAAACTTTGGCATCATAAAGAAGGTAAAGAAACCAACAGATTGGGTCAATTCCATTGTTCTGGTTAAGAAACCAGATGGTACAATCCGGATTTGCCTGGATCCAGTAGATTTGAATTAATGCATAAAACGTCCACATTACCCTATTCCTAGTTTTGACTATATTGCAGTAAAATGTGCAGGAGCAGAGCGATTTTTCAAAAATGATGTTAGAAATTGCTATTGGTCAATGGTTTTGGATGAGGAGTCTGCTGATTTAACCACTTTCAATACCTCATTTGGAAGAAAAAAATTCAAAAGATATCCTTTTGGGCTAATATCAGCTCAGGATAAGTACCAAAAACGGATGAAAAAGGCATTTGAAGATACTGACATTGGACTGATTGTTGATGATGTTGCTGGAATGGCTAGCAGTACAAAAGAGCATGATAGGAAGCTGAGGAAAGTTCTGGAAAGGGTTTGTGAGAAAGGCATCAAGTTCAATAAAGAAAAGTGTCTGTTTGATGCTGAAGCTATCCTCTATTTCGGTCATATACTGACAAAAGGAGGTATGAAATCTGATCCTTCCAAACTTAGAGCAATCAAGGAAATGCCAGCTCCAAAAAGCAAAGATGAGTTGCAGACTCTTCTAGGCATGTTCAACTATCTGTCAAGATATATTCCTGCCCTCTCTTTCCACTTCGGGAATTAGGAAAGGCCAAGGAGTTTGAATGGAAAGTGGTACACAACCAGGTCAGAGCCAGAATCCAGGAAGCCATTTGCAGCAATCTTGCATATTTTGATACTGAAAGCACTGTGGTAGAAGTGATAACAGATGCATCACAGCATGGACTTGGTGCTCAGCTGATTGCGTCAATTAAGTAGACATAAAATCAAACAATAAAACAAACTTAAGCGATTTAAAACTAATGTGAAGGAGTAAACAAAACCTAAAACAAACGTAAAACAAATTAACAATAAATATGAGCCTAAGACAAACAGCAATTATCAAAAATAGGAACTTGGCTTTTAGCCCTCTCTTTAACCCCCCAAAATACACTAAAAGATATATTCCATTTGAATATGCAAATCAAGCTTGAAGCGAGCAAAAATCACTACAAACAAGAGTTTGGGTATCGCCTCCTCCTCTCACTGTAAGAGTCTAAAACCTTCTGCGTCATTGGCGATTTACTGAAAACTATATGTGTCTTGAACAGTCTTGGAAACTATAAACGTTTAATTTTGAGTCAGCAGAGAGTGTGCGTCAATTGAACGTAAAATTCAATTTGTATTCAAAAGAGTCAATCTTTACTTACTGCTAATCAAACAGTTCCTGGTAACGAACTGTAAGTAAGGAGCGACCCGGCTCAATGGCGACCGAAACTCTAGAAAGCGTGTTTTTGATAGCAATAGATACATAAAAAGAATCAGATTTAAATGCTGAATTCAAATATACTTTTCATCAAGTTTAGTCCTATCCATCAAAAGTTACGCGCCTGAGAAAATTTGGCTGATTTTCGAAAAAAGGGGGAAAGACCCCCTGAAAATTACAGAACCTTAAAGAAAATCAAACCATCATATTCAGAGTATCAGCGAACCCTACTGTAGAGGTTTCAAGCTCTTATCTACAAAAATGTGAAATTTTGTATTTTTTGCCACAAGAAAGATCACGGATGCGTGTTTATTTATTTATTTATTTATTTTTTTTTCTCCCAGGGGTGATCGTATCAACCAAGTGGTCCTAGAATATCGTGGGAGGACTCATTTGAACGGAAATTAAAAGTTTTAGTGCCCTTTTTAAGGGACCAAAAAAATGGAGGGCAACTAGGCCCCCTCCAACGCTCATTTTTTTCCCAAAGTAACCCGATCAAAATTTTGAGATAGCCATTTCGTTCAGCATGGTTGAAAATATAATAAGTATGTCCTTTAGGATGACTTAATCCCCCAAAGTCCCCGGGGGGAGGGCTGAAAGTTATGAACTTTACCCAATGTCAACATATAGTATTTGTTATTAGGAAGTATACAGACTTTTTCAAGGGGGGATTTTCTCTGGTAGTAGGTGGGTGGGTGGGTCGGGGGTTATTTGGGAAGATCTTTCCATGAAGGAAGTTGTCATGGGGGAAGGGACATTGCTATGAAGGGGGTGCTGGATTTCTCAGCATTATTTAAAAAGAGATCAGAAATTAAATATAAAAAAACAAGTTTTCCAACATAAAATAAGGAGTAACATCAAAACTTAAAACGAACAGAAAATATTACGTGTATGATTGGGTTCACCCTCTAGTCAATACCTCGCTCTTTAAGCCAAAGATTTTTTAGTACTTTCATAAGAGCTATTTATTCTAAATAACAGTCTTTGTCATTAATGATTCATTTTTAAAGAATTGGAACTAAATTCGAACCTTAACTTAAAGAGTCAGGTATTGACTAGGGGGCGAGCCCCCTAATATACGTATTAAAAATATATGAATATAGAAGATCGTTACGTAAGTTAATTCGTAAGTTACGTATATTTATTACTAATAAAAACGTTCGTAAATAAAATTAAACAAGTTTCGAGAAAGCCATTTAACCAAATAAAAGTAAAATTAATATGAAAATTTTGTTTTAATTATTCATTTACGGTGAGCCAAAATCAAACCCTGCATTAGTTCAAAAATGTTCAAAAATTAAATAAAAAAACAAGTTTTTTTAACTGAAAGTAAGGAACTACGTTAAAACTTAAAACGAACAGAAATTATTCCGTATATGAAAGGAGCTGTCCCCTCCTCAACGCCTCTCTCTTTACGCTAAAGTTTGCCTATCTCACAACTCTTATTTTTTTTAAACAATAAAGAACTTTAGCGTAAAGAGCGAGGCGTTGAGGAGGGGACAGCCCCTTTCATATACGGAATAATTTTTGTTCGTTTTAAGTTTTAACGTCGTTCCTTACTTTCAGTTAAAAAACCTTTTTTTTTATTATTTAATTGCCTTAAAAAAGAGGCTGTCCATTGTCCACCACCTGTTGGATTTTAAGAGCTTTACTTGTTCTGCGTGCCTTAAAAAACTTCCGCCACTCGTGGCGTGCATCACCAGGAGTACCGGATTTTTGAAAGTAGGCAATCTCTTGCCATGAGAGGTTTGAAGTTTCTTTCACCAAGATAGTAATTACAAGACTTTGGTTAAACATCCGCTTTTATCAGTTAATGATGTTTGTTCAAATAAAACCTAATTGCACGAGAAACCCAAACATTGTTCTGCCATAAATAACAAGATATTATTTTTTATTTCTCTTGGTCAAATAAAAAAACATAGTTTTCTACGAAAGATTACGACCAAATTTAAAAATTTAAACGACCTTTACCTACCAATATGAGATATTAAGTTGTTTGATCAATCACCTTGAATAAATCAGTTCAATGTCTGAATCCTTCGTTGGAATTAAATACAAAAACAAGTTTTTTCAACTGAGAGTAAGGACCACTATTAAAACTTAAAACGGACAGACATTATTCCATGTATGAAGAAGGCTGCTCCTTCCTCAGTCCTAGCTTTTTTTGCTAAAGTTTGACAATAAAGTTTGACACTTCGTGTCACAATATCTTAAGACAGACTGCTCGAACACAAGACAGTTGAATTTGGATTAGAGTATTTTCGAAGAACTTCAAGACCTTAGCGTAAAGAGCGAGGGTTGAGGAAGGGGCAGTCCCCCTCATATATGGAATAATTTCTGTTCGTTTTAAGTTTTAATGTTGGTCCTTACTTTAAGTTAAAAAAAACTTCTTTTAATTTAATTCAAATAAAGGATTCAAAGATTGATTTGATTGAAACATTGCATTCAAACAAAATGCAGCCTGCTGAGTTTTCTGCTTAAAAATTGATAGGGAAAAGGATGGGATGATACAAAAAGCCACTGGCCCACTTTTTGCCTCAAATGATCCGAATCCAAAATTTAAGAACGTTTCCAATCCCTACAAAATGCTACCCGCCTACCTTTTTGATAAGAAGTTGGCAAAAGGGAAGCATTGCAAGTGCAGCTTTTCCATACTAATACAGTAGTCAAATTTTTAGAATTTCCATAATGGCGTATCTCATAATTGTATTTTTTGTATAGAAAGTTCAATGTCTTGTGCTTGGATCGGCTCATCAGGGCTATTGGTCAGTGTTTAAAAAAACAAAAAAAAAGCGAATGTGCTTATTCAAAATAATATTTTTTTGTCCATGGATCCACTTTTTAAAATCACTACTAATTACGGAGATTCAGTTAAGCTCCAATTTCCTTAGCAAGCTTAGGAAGCACAAGAAATACCATTCATCCGCATCTGTCCTAAAAGTAGAAAATGCAATGACAAACTCAACCAAAAATACTCACAGCTCTTGGAAAAACTCTCCTTTATGAGCTTCTAGATTTTTCAATTGTTCTAAGTGGTAATTCTGGTAAGACAGCAAGGAAACCATCCAACATATTAAGCAATATTAAATACTACTCTAACATTAACTGAAACTGGTGCCTGTCTGCTTCCCTGCTAGAACAAAGCTTTCCACTCAAAAGCAGAAACATGGATCAAAAAGAAAAAAACAATGAAAAGCTTTATATATGATAATTTCCTGATGGCTCAAAAACAACTACTCCAGCTCACTCACATTGTGCTCTGGTTCAAGGACAATTAAAACTATCCTCTTTGGTCTAAGGTCAAAATTATATGTATCTTTCTTTAAATGTTATGCCCTATTCATCAATGCATTTGAGGTCCAAATTCTTCCTAAAAAACCCTGGGTTGGACCCTTACCACTTTTCTGCGAAAAAGAATTGACGGCAAACAGAAAAAGGAATAAAGGAAAAAAAGGACAAAACGAAACCTCTGTACTGTAATAAAGTATTTTACCGGAGTTAGAAAATCGTAAAATTACCTGTATAATCTATTTCTTAAAATGGAGAGCTTCTAAGAATCTTAAGAACGAGTTATAGTCAAGTGAGTCCATAACATATTTTACTGATAGGTAACGGAAGAACGGCGGCTTTGCCACCGGTCCCTGGGACGACTACGTGACAGGCCTGTATATATTGATTCTCATTGTCACTTGTCTTCTAACCGCAGACAATTTGAACTTCTTCTTGATGTCATGGCGTCACCATAGGTTTGAAACAACCACCCCGGGGAAAATACAAATTCTTCCTTAAGCTTGTCACCTATTTAGATCGTTCTTGAGGCCGGAAATGTCAATATGCCAGTTTTAAGAAAAAAATATGTAACCGATTTTAAGAATAAAACACATAGATACACAATTGTTGCTCGTTTAGTTAATTTAAAACAGCATATAATTCTTACAATAAGAGATTTTGTTGGAGGTTGTCGACGCTTCCTTCCACAGAGCAATATGTGTTTTTCATTAATTTTTAGGTGGTAGCAGAACTTCTTAGCAACGTTGCTTTTTATAAAGATCAACTGCCACGTACAATATAACACGATTAAAAACAGGAGTACAAAGGTCGAGTCAAAAACATTTGAAAGTTTGACCTTGTGACTTACGTAGTGTCATTGCAAGTGCAGGTCGTAGCAGAAATTGATTTTGTTGGACAATATATTCAAGCTGACATTTACTGGAGTCGACCGTAACTCGAGAAATAGGAACTTCGTTTCCTAATTTTCCCCAGTAGCCTAATTATATTCGCCTTAACTATGTTGTTACATAATTCAGTAACAATAAGGTGGGTTCCATTCCAAATCCCTTCTGAAATATCCAAGTTACGTAAAAGCATAACTATTGTATTTTTCCTTATTTTTGAGTCCTGGGGTGGCAAATCTACAGAGTAAATTCGAATTCTGGGATTCTAGAATGAATTAGATTCCTCCGTCCTGTTTGTCTTTTACAGAATCGTGACTTTAATAAGATTTATGTTCTTATGGGAGAAGATCGATAACTTTCACATTTATTTTACTAGCTTCTTTGTTGAGCGAAGCTAAAATAACGCGATCCTTCATTAAATTGAAATTTTGGTATGAAAGTCATTCTCCAAATGCTTCCTTAATTAGATTGCCACTGAAAATTGAGCCGTATATAATCGAAACAATCTGGCACAGTGAAAAGGAGTTGCACGTTTTGTGGCTGTTGTCTTAGTGAAGCAGCACGCTGATTAAAATTATCCCCCTCTTCTTACTTTTTCATGTAGCCTTTGGCATGGTTTCTTGTGTCTCGCAATATTTCTTCGAAGAAATCCATTAGATTACGAGAGATCTCGTAATTTCAAGGACATGCGAAACGTTCTTCAACAGCTTTATTGAGGTCTAAAAAGTATATTTGACCATGTGAAGGTGGTTTGAAATCACCTTTATTGGTTTGAGATGGATGTGTCTTTAAATTGATTTTGTGATACCAGCTATTTTAAAAGCTAAAGACATTACGACTATAGATGGTACGATCATTGCTTACTTTGAATGAAGCTAGAGCAAAACATGAGTTCAAGTTTCGGATTCGTTCGTGGAACTATCTAGATAGCAAGTGACATCCTAAAAAAAGGTAACCCTACTCATTAGGAAATTATTTAGGTGGCAGAGCAATTCGTCCATACAAGCAGCAATCTCAAAATGAATTACCTTTGTTTGTTACTCTTTCCTCGGGAAACTAAAGGAATCCACAGTGAATACATGCGCTGTTGAAAAGTCCCAATGACTTGTAATTAACATTTGTGAAGTTTACGGGATCTTTGTATGTTTGTACTGGTTTTCTTACCATCGGTAGTTGGCTTCGAAGATTGCAACGACGTTATTCTTCTAATCTAATATTTCTTTCTTCTTCACTTTCAATTTTGAATCGTTCTGACTCTCACTGTCGCATGTCTTCTAACCGCAAGTGTCTTTGTTCTTTGCTTTAATTATTTACAAGTTCTGATTATCACTGGCACTTGTCTTCTTACCGCACGAATCGTTGTTCTTCAATTTCGTTGGTGACATGTTCTTATTCTTCCTGTCTCTTGTCTTCTAACTGCAAGTGCCTTTGTTCTCACTTTCATTTTTAATTCGTTTTGATTCTTGTTGTTACAAGTTTCCTAGCCGCATTGTTCTTTCTTCTTAATTTGTTTTGATTTTCATTATTTCAAACCATTTTTCAATACCCTTTACTTTAGCTGCCCATATTGGTCTAGTCTCATTTGATAGTACAGGCCGTTCATTTTCACCCATTGTAAATTTATGTTGTTTTGGTCGTTCTCTTGGACTTATCTCCTTTGATAGTTCAGGTGGTTGGACAAAAATTTCTTGTTTTTACTATCAAATCATCATTTATAATGATTGTAGGTTTGCGTTTTTGGGTCGTCCTCTTGTCATATTTTTTTACAGTTATTAACTCCTTAGAGCACTGGTCACCAACCTGTGGTCCATGGACCACTGGTGGTCCACGAAAATGTTCAGGTGGTCCAAGAAGTACAGGGTCTATTATTAAGCAATATCTATTTTTTGTATTTCATAAACATAGCCTAATAAAAGGAAAAAAATTAAGAAAACTTATCATAGAACAAAAATTTTAAAGTTACATTTAATATTATAAAGAATTATTGTGACTGAAAAAGGCTAAAAAAAATTGAGATGGGGGTTTGTTGGCACATTCAACGAATTTTGCTGCTGTACATTCTTGATTCAGCACTTCTATGGCCGGATGCATTTCCTTTTGCCTTTCTATTTCTGTGAACAAATTTCAGCGAAAAAGTTTCATTCTGTTTCAACTTTCAATCCAGTCTCCAGTATTAGTTTAGTTCCTAAGAGACCTATACGTGGCTGATTTTCTGCGGCCCGGCATAATATCCTTGAAAGTAAACTAATACTTATGTGAGCAAGTGTTCTCAGTGTTGAAACATGTGGAGTACACAGCCATCAATTTGGAAATTATTTAATTATTAGACTTTCCTGAAACTATTGAGTAAGACCCATAATGAGTGAGAAAAGGCAAGTGAATATTTTGCACTTCTTTGGAAAAAATAAAGATAAAGTGATGAATATAGCAATAATACTCAGCTGATCAGTGAATTAAACTTACCAGGGCATCCATAGTCCTCGTCAGACAACATTGCCAAGAATATTCAAAAAGGAGGCGAAAAGAGAAACGCAAAATATCAAGAAACTTTGGTTCAGACTACCCGAAATTTGGATCTATTCAAGAACCTGGTAGTGAGCTGGACCCAAGGCTTGTTTGTGTTATTTATCAGGAAAGTTTATCTAACGACGCCGTGAAATGTTAAAAACTTAAAATTCCCTTGCAATCAAAACACCCAGATTTAATTGACAAACCACTTGAATATTTTTAAAAATCACTTGAAGGTATGAAAAAGCAAACAGGGGCTTTAAAAAATATGGTTGCTGAAGATAAGTCCCTATTAATGGCTTCCTAATTGATAGCACCCTAAATTGCATAGAATAAAAAACCATATACGGCAGGAGAAGACTTAACATTGCATATTACAAGCGTGTGAACATGTTTTGAGAAAACAGGCTATCCGAGAGTGAAGTTAATTCCTATATCTGCTAACACTTTAGAATTGAAGAAATTGCTGAATATATGGAAAATTAAGTTATAACAATGGGGGAAAATGCACCAGTTTATGCAATTTAACTTGATAAATTTATAGACGTCAGTAACAAAGCAACTGTCCTTAGGTTTACAAGGGTTGAGTTTCAAGGAGAATTACAAGAAGAACGTTTTTTCGAAGCAAGAGTAACTAGCTTTGAAATTTTTAAAGCACTTGATAATTATTTCCTGAAGCACAAAACTGAGTGGAAAAAATGAATTGGCATTTGTACAGACGGTCTTACAAACATGATGGACATTACTAAGTAGTTGTTGCAAAAGTAAAAATGTTAGTCACCCAAACATTTTGTCTACCCAATGCATTACACACCGTGGGCAGCCTGGGATAAAAAAAAGTCCTTAGAAATAAACATAGGATTATCCTGTGCTATAAAACCTGAGAATGAAATTAGATATAAAGCTCTGAATTCTTGGATTTTTGAAATGCTCTGCAAAGAAATGGGTTCCCAGTATATTCACCTTCTTCTTCACGCTGATGTAAAATGGCTATTGAGGGGCAAAATAATAAGCCAACTGTTTGTCATGCGTGAAGAAATTGGATTACTTTTTCAACAACAAAATAATCAAAATTTTAAGGACTCTTGTCCGATGATGAGTGAGTAGCCAGGCTGGTTATGCATGGCAGATTTTTCTCTCTCTTAAATAAGCTAAAGATATCTTTGCAAGGAAGCATAAGGACGTGTTTACGTTACGAGGCAAGATAGACGGTTTTCGAAAAAAAAATCACTGAGGTAAACCCGGTTGGTAGATGAACATCTAAAAATGTTTTCAATTGTTGATGAATATATGGAAGAAAAAAATCTCAACCGTCAAAGGATATCCATGACTATTCAACAGCACTTACAGTCACTGACATAATTTTTTCTTTTTTATTACCCAATGGAAGAAGATCCCTGACCTGGAAATATGTAGATAATAGATCCACATGTATCTAACATTCAAGAGGACAAATCAAACATTAAGGAAACAGAATGTCTAATTGATCTTTCTTGTGGCGATAGTATAAAATTAAAATTCAAGTCATCTTTATCAAGAGCTCATTTTTGGGTCTCTCTAAAAAGCTACATATTTATGTGAAAAAAATTTTCATCCGTGACAGTAATTAAAGCTCGGTACCACTCTCGGCTTGAGATTGCTGCAGCTCTTCGTCTTGCAGTAATATCATTGGAACTGAATCTCTATATCATGATGTCAAATATACAAGAGCGACAATAACACTAAAGACGTTGGTATTTTTCTATTTTAAAAAATAAGGGACCTTTTTCGAGAAAATACATACATAAATAGTTAGATATACGATTATTGCTCGTTTGAAGAGATAACATACACAACAAAACTCACTATTAATAAATGTCTATTAACTAACCATTTTGTTTATTATAGAACGATTCAGACCGATATTAATCCATTGGATGTGTCCAGTTTAATTAGGTTTAGGTACACAACTCAGTCTCATATAACGTTTTGCAGGGTGGCTTTTAAGAAGACAAATAAATTTATCAATGCAAGAATTTACTATTGGCAGGCTTATCAGCTTTTTACTGGGATGAAATCTTTTCTTGGTATAACCTTGATTTTGTGATCAATGTTTAGTTGAGTTGGTTCTTGTTAAAAGAGGTGTTTAGAAACAAAAAGGGTTTTAGAACAGTTGGTTGGTATTAGTATTTTGTCGACAATAAAGTTTGGCTTAGATGCGAGTAGCTTAAAGCGAGACATCAAGTCTCACTGTTCTAACTTAAATACCCTGAGAACATTTAATTTTGGTCACTAATTAATTATTTTGTTTTTAAGATCTTTAATTCTTATTTCAGTATCGAAGAATGAAGCAAATGTTAAGCTTATATTATAAGTTATAAAATCTCTTTCAATAAAAAAAAAATGTAATTATAAAGGTAAATTTGCAGGTTTAAACTTAAATTAGCTAGCACAAAAGTGAATCTGTCACTTGGTGTCTTTTCTTATGCTCTTTCATAATTCAATAATCGTTACTGAGGAAAATTCCACTGTGAACCTTTAACTGGGGCTCAAAAACGTAAAACAGCCCATAGTAGCCAACAGTTTAATAACATGTTTCTAAAAAGAACTATCTAGTGAGAAAAAATTGCCGTTTGTAGCTGATTCGATTATGATAATTTTGATTTGCCTTAGTCATAATAATAAAATGTTCCTGGGAACAAATTTGTAGGAACTTCCAAAAAGAGCCCGAAACCCCCAAAAATGACATCACATAAAAACTGACGTCATTCTTGGAGGATTTCTAGCTCTTTAAAATATTTTTGCAGACTTGTCTTCGAAATAACATTTTACTATCAAGACTAAGAAAAACCACTATCACCATTCCGGAATCAGCAACAAACGGGAATTTTTTTCTCACTAGCCATTTATTTTGGAAACATATTCTTCAACTTTTGGTTAATATGGGCTGTTTTGAGCTCTGTTAGGTCTTTAAGAGCTCAAAATGTTTTTTACATAAAACCAAAACAGTAATTCTTTTAAAAATGAAACTTTTACTTTTTCCTTACTCTTGTGTTGTGTTCATTTTATCTTTAGTCCCAGCAAAGACGGATATAGAGCTAAATATTAAGGCGCGGGGCAATGTGACAAAGGTGCCAGTAATGAACCGAATTGACAAGTTTAATTAGATAAAAGTAAAAAAAGAAAAAAAGCAACGAGGGCGCCAGAAAAATCTATGGGTGGGGGGCAGGTTCTTCTCCCCTGTGACCCCTCTGGATTAACCCCTGAGTCCCAGGAATGGGTTATTTCTAGTATTACGATTTCTTTTCTCAATAAATACGCCGAGTTGAAGGTCTGCCCGTGGCTCCAGTTAATTCTCCAAACACTATTTAATCCGGTCGCATCTGAAATATGGCCAGTCTATTTGAATGGATCTCAAGTTAGCTCTGTATAATCGCCAATAACCAATTAGTTAAGGATTCCAAGTAAATTTCGCGAGAACAACCTTAATTCTTAATGTTTAGAAATCGTAATTTTCTTTTAGAAGTGAAGGGAAAATAATATTTATTTGCTAGGGATACAGCTTTTAAAATTTCTTTATTACTCTCCGTCCAGCTACGTAAACTTCACGGATATTTCTGTCATCTCCAAGAAAGACAAATTTTTGGACCAGCTCTTCCATAGTTTCAAATCCAAAGATGTCAATATTTCCAGCTTTTGATGACAGATTCACTCGTAGGGCGTCAAAATCTTTGCCAACTTCAAAGTTTCCAACTTTGTCTGAAATGCCGAGTACTGAAAAAAATTTATGTCGGCTTTTATGTCGGTTATTCATAATTCGGAACGAACTGATGGCTTATGGAAAGACAACACTCAATACAAACCAAAAATAAGGGCGAAACAGTTATTTCGATATAGTTCAGTTGGAATACATAGCTTTGACACACTTATTTTGACTTTTCTAAGAAAGAGATTTTTCTAAGATTAGAATTGAACCAAATTAAACCAAAGACGAGTAGAAAATAAAGTCATATAATAATTCTAACTTAAAATGAAAAGAATTCCATATCAATAAATAAATGAGATAAAAAAATGAACAGGAATTAATGCGAATAATTAAGTCAAACTTAAAACAAAGATAAATTACCTCAAACATGAATAGCATCAAAGATGTCAATACCTGCTAAGCCTTATGAAACCCGCAGCATCCCTTGCGCTTTACTGAAACAATCTTTATTTCGAGAAATGTTTTTACATTTGTCATTACATCAACAATGACTCGTTAAAAAAATTACACAAAAGAACAATGAAGGTTTACAAATACGAGTGGTGTTCCCTGTCTCCATCCCCCCTCTTAACAGCTATAGATATCTTAGATTTTATTTTAAACAATATATATTTTGAACAATTTGATTAACACTTGTTAAACCATCAGCAACAACAAAAATAAAGAAAATTACCATAAAAAGAATATTTGTGTGTGTTTTGTTTTTTTTTGGGGGGGGGGGGTATCTGCTTAAGATTTTGTCCTGTTATAAGGAAGAAAAATTTTTGCATCAAATGTTAATAATATTTTACAGTAAAATTTTTGATGGAAGGGGAAGGGGCAATTTATCGAAATGGTTTGAAAATATAAGAAACGTAGTATCTTACATCTTGCTTTGAACGCTTGTTTGTTAAAATAAATGCACTTTAACATCACTTGCTAAATAGGTTGTTGTTCTATTGTTAAAAAATCAAAACGAAAACAGGATTAGAACACCAAAGAGTCAATAAAATCAAAATAATCAATGCATCCAGATTTGTTTTCTGATTAGGGATCGATCAGTTCAAAAATTTTAAATAAAGTGTCTTCATGATATCAATTGTTAAAGCAGGCCGAAATGGAATATTCCAAATAAAGTGGAATGTTTCGCACTAAGAATGAATAGATCCTTAGTTTTCTTCAAAAATAGTCTTAGTCCTTGATAAATCCCCTTGTTCCACCCAAGTCAAAATTTTAAACAAATAAGCCCCCTCTAAAATCCGTTAAAATTCAACTTGGTCCCTTAATCTGTTAATTTTCGTTTGCAAGATATTGCCAAACAACTTACAATTCAGTGTCCACTTGCATCCCTAGAATTCGCTAAAAATTTTCACCTTAATGTCTTAAGCCGTCTCTAAGATACAGCAGGTACGCCACTGACAGACTGGACGGACATAGTCCCAATTCTGGTCCATCTAGTATAGATACTTAACCGTGCATAAATTGTAAGTCTTATATAGGCTTATATTGCAAAAATATTTGTACCGTGAGAAGAAAATAAAAAGACTTAAGTATTTATCTCCTTAAATAAAAGAAACTTTTCCTTTCATAAAGATAACTTCCCTTCAGTCTTAACAAGAAAGGAAGAGGCATGGTGATAAAAATATCCCCAAATATTTCACGGAAAATTCTATCGTTTATCTTATTTCCCATTTTAAACTTCTTTCTAATTTCTAACGAGGAGAGAAAACCTACAATTTATACTTATCAGATACTCCTTTAAAAACACCAAAAAAAAGAGATGATTAATATTCGCATACCAACCTGATGAGTTTTAAGCAAGAACAAAAGTCCAACTTTGTATAGCTATACATCGCTTTGTTTGTTCCTGTGAACAAAAGAGATTTTAGCATTTCCAAATGTTCTTGACAGATTTCAAGAGCGGAAAATACTAGTTGATTTTGCAATACAAAAGAAGTGCGTTCCTTTGATATCTGAAATCAGAGGGATTTGAATATTCCCAAAAAGTACTTGACAAATTTCGGAGCATTGTTTAAAACAAAGCATGGAATTCTTTACGAATGTGAGGTTCAAATGATTGATAATTGTGATAAAACTATTGGACTGTGGTACAACTTAATAAGAATATTTTGTCAGCATAATGAGAGAGTGGGGGTGCCCCAAAAGGAGTTGGTCCAATGGTGAATTAATTCTTAGTGATCAGAAGCGAAATCGGTGAAATATCTTAGTGAAAGTATAATTGGTGAGCAGACTTAAATCAGACTTAAATCAGACTTAGATCCGGCGTCATTATGAAATCAGACTATATTCGATGAATATAAAGCATTGAGGTACATTTTCGTCAGAGATTCGAAGTTCTTGTCGCATATTTGTACGCTGCTGTCCATATCAATGCAAGTCACAATAAATCTATTACTTTCTCAATTGTTTTTTTCTTCTATATATGTCAGTATCTCAAATTTTAGTAAGTTTTTAGTTTTCCGTGTCCCCCGCATCACTCTCAAAAGGAATCTGATCTTCATGAAACATTAAAGGAACTTGGTAAAGAGTTGACCCTAGATATTATGGCTACGCTTCTATATTAGGTGTTCTTCAACAGTAAGATCAAGAGTCGATCATTTTCCCTCATTATTAAATAAATGATTTAAAATCTCACCGGAAGATTAGACAGAGTTGCATTTTCCCCCCATTAAAACAATCTAATAAAAAAAAACCCGGTAGATTTGGCAACTCATGATAAAATTTCCCCCCACTAAAATAAACTAGTGAAATCCCCCGGTAGATTTGGTGCTTTCCCTGTAAACTTGGAGGTAAACACGAGAACTAGTTATACTACAAAAGAAAAATTTAATCTAGTGAGAGACAAGGACTTATAAGAAAGAGTGCCATATTTCTATGCCTAGAATCCTTAAGCTAATAATAGAACACCCTCTTAGAATATCTCACATAGGAGATAAATAGTAGTTTTCCCCTTAGTAGGCTAAGTAAAAAAGGTTAACTGATTGTCTTGTGTAATTTTATAAAGTTACAGAACAAATTAATTATTTAAAAAAACTGTCAATAAGTTAGAAGAACTAAGCGAACTATTAATAGCGCAAAAATAAATCGCTAAAAACGTAGAAATAACAAAATCTATTCCTCAATATGACGGATTATCAGATATTGACGAGTTCAACATCCAATTGGCCCACTTTGTAGAGATAACTAAATACAGAGCTAAAACCACTAGTAAACATGCTGCTCTTAAGACTAAGAGGGCAAGCCCTAACCTTCTTAAAGCAAATCGAGAATACTATAGGGGAAGATAACAATCTCCCAATGAATTCAATAGACAAATTACTAACAGCGTTCCGAGACAGATTTATCGAAACTAGTTCAACAAACAAATTAAAACACGGAACAGTATGCTTTGATCAAACATAGCAAGTAAGTGAATATCTACACAGTGTAAGGGTGTCAGTTGAAGCAAAATTTGGAAAAGAATCCGGTGAATTATATGACAAAATTATTCTTCGTGCTTTCAAGCAAGGGCTTAACCCTAAACTTTATCACTTATTAATAGGTAAAAAATTGAAACAATAGACCAAGCTGTACAAGAAATAGAAAGAGGCAGTAGAAATTGATGTGATAGTCTTACAGCATTAAAAATCAACAATCAATAATATAGAAGAATCAACTACAAAACTGTCACGTGAAGTTTCCCCTGATTTCTTTTCAAGAGATAATTCACCAGTACCAAATAAACTGGATCACAAGAACCCATTAGGCAAAGAACAGTACGCTTTCAGCCTACTAAACCAATAAATTATGGAAACAATTCAACAATAATGAGATGATATACGTATAACCGTCCCGGGCATATCGCAAGGGAGTGCTAGAAACAATTACGGCCAAATAACACCAAATTATGACAACCGTTTGTTCGGAAGAATAAACTCAAATGCCTACAGGTCAGGAAATTATAGAGGATTACCCCGCAACGCCTACCAACAGGGCTTGGTGCATACAAACCCTTTCCCCAACAGACAAAATAACTATCGTTTCCCGAACTCAAATACTGGGCAAAACATATACCAGTATAGTGCAAGGACAGCACTTCCTACTAGATTTAATAGGAATACGGGCAACAATAGTGGAAATATTTTCATGTCTCCATCGAGAAACTTTCCGTCGGTGCGAAATGAAAAAATACCTCAAGCCACCGGCGCATGAAATACCAACCCGCGTAACAATACATGGCAAGCTTGAAAGACAAATGTCAATCAGTTAGCTAGGGAAATGCCTTCGGAACCTCTATTGCGAGTACCAACATACCAAATTCACGGGGAAACGAATCAGGCCCCCTAAAAGAGTAAAAGGGACCAAGGGAACCAGAATTTCTTATAATTCCCATCCAATAATGGTACCGTCTTTTAGTAATAATAATAATATGTTACCCATATTCAATGATTTTTGTGTGGCAAATATTTATTTTAGAGCACTGGTAGATTCTGGTACGACAGTTAACATTATAAAATCAAGTGTATTCAACAAATTACCCTCGTATATGAGGCGATGGAAGGATTTTAATATTCCCAATTTAACTAGTGTAACAGGGCATAAATTAGATGCAAAAGGTTCAATTTGCCTAGATGTAAAAAAATATAATAGAATTTATCCTACTGACTTTATAATATGCAAAAATTATCTATATGAAGCCATAATCGGCACCAATTTTTTAAATCAAATAAAGTGCTATTGGATGTAGCGAATGATAGGCTCATATACCAAGCAAATTTTTCTCCCCGACGAGTGGAGGAAGAGGATGCAACAGTGAATAGAATAAAATCTTTTGTACCTCATTTCTCGCCTCATAGAGGATATTGTGTCTCCTGAAATTTACCCCCCTACGAGAGTAAAGAGGTGAATTCGAATGACAAGTTGATTGAATATAAAAAAGCAAAAATACGCGATATGCAACAATATAGGTCTAATGAAATTAAGAAAATAGTTGAATTATGGAAGAAAGTAATAAACCCCAACTCGGTTCATGCCCAACCAACATTACTTGCTTCGGATATGACGCAACAAAACGCAAGTTTGAATGTAGTATCTACCGTAAGTAGTGAACTTGAACTTGAAGAAAACTATTATGGGTTTAAAGTACAAAAAACGAAAGTCCCTCCAAAATCAATGCAAAAAATTCAAATATCGCAAATGGTAGAACCAATAAATGATAAATCCGAAATATGGTTTGCGTCCGCGTCGGATGAATTTCCCGAGAATCTGTTTTGCGGAGAACAGATCATATGCTATGAAAAAGGAGAAGGTTTCATTTGGGTAACTAATACCCATGAAAATGATAAAATTACGATAAAAAGGGAACCTGCCAAGTCCAAATTCAAGTTATCTCGGAACGTGATTTAGAAAAGTGGAAAAACCCAAAAGAAACCTAGTTAACAGCATTAATACCTCAAATGACAAATACCCCCTAACTAAATCACAATTTTTAAACAAATTTAACATACTTTTTTAAATTTTACAAATTTAACAATATTACTGACATGGAAGTAAAGAAAAAATTATGTGAGTTATTATGGTATTTTAAAGATGTGTTCTCCACATCTGAAGAAGATATTGGACTAATACCGTTTTATGAACGCTCGATTAAAACTACAGGATTACCGGTCGCAAAATAGCCCTACCGTATCCCGTACAAGCATAAGAATTGGTTAGTAAATAAAATTCAGGAATTAGAAAGAAATAATATTATACGCCCCAGTATAAGTCCGTATTCAGCACCCAAAATCTTAGTCCCAAAGAAGAATGGCAACCAAAGACTTGTAGTAGACTATAGTGCCCTTAATAAGCAAGTGGTTAGAGATAAATTTCCCTTGCCAAGTACAGATGAAAGTCTTGACTCTATCTCAAGTAAAAACAAAATTTTCACCTCCTTAGATCTTACCCAAGGCTATTACCAAGTAAAAATTGCGCAGAAAGATGTCTATAAAACTTCGTTTTCTACAAATGAATGCGGATCCTATGAATACTTAAGAGTACCTTTGGACTTAAGGCAAGTTCAAGTGAGTTGTGTAGACCCTTGTTACACCTATTAAGAGGATTAAAGAATATCATTCACTTCGGGGACGATGTGATATGCGTAGGAGAAAACGCAGAAGAACCTTGAGAAACATTAGCTTAAGCGTTCTAGAAATTCAGAAAGGGCAATTTAAAATTCCGGGCCGAAAAAGTAAATTTATTTCAACATAAAATCCAATTTTTGGGAGTAGTTGTGACGCATGGTAAGATATTTCCAGATTCTGACAAGATAAAACGTGTTGAAAATATTAGACCCTCACGAACTAAAAAACTATTAAGAGGAATCTTCGGCCTTTGTGGTTACTTTAGAAAATTTATACGCAATTACGCCTAAATTGTGAAAACCCTAAGGGATTTAACTGAAGGAAATCCTCAAAATATTACCTGGTCCCAAGAAGCTCAAATTTTTTTAGACCGTCTCAAGAAGGCACTCACTTCTGAACCAATATTATCGCTACCTGACTTCGAAAATGGACATTTTGTGGTAACGACTGATGCCTCATCGAAGGAAATTGGAGGAATTCTATCTCAAATAATTCCTGTAGAAGATTTTGACCCTCCACAGGGAATCTCTGGTCAGAAAGAAAAAGAAAGAGTTATATGCTACTCAAGCAGAACTTTTTTGAAGGGTGAAAGTAATTATTCTGCCACAAACTTAGAATTACTATCTATAATTCACCACCTGGACGAGTTTAGACACTATTTAGTGGGGCAAAAATTTAAGCTACGTTCGGACCATAAAAGCCTGCATTACTTGCGCATTTTCGAAAACCCCACGGGAATTCTAGCTAGATGGATTATGATGGATTAGCTAGATGGAACGCCAAGGAGTCCAAAAAGTTCATCCTCAGAAAGTTCAGAAGAATTGGATTGTAGATTATCCCCAAAAACCCAATTCTTTGCTGATAGAATTTTTACCCCTTGTCCCCTCAAAAGATTTCCAGACGACATGGTCTCACCAGAAACCCCAATAGAAAGACCCCTATAGTTACAGGAGGAATCAAACAGAGCTATATATACACCGAGAGACATTATAAAGAAAACTCCTCCAAAGGATCCAAGAAAAATAAATCTGCGAGATGCTATGGATTTAATAAACTTCTCAATAAAAACGAGGCAAAGCCCATAGCCTTGGAAACCCCAAACTCCCAAGGACGCCCAACAAGAAAAATATCACGACATCACCGTATCTAAACTTAAGCTCAAAGAATTGTCTTCACGGAGACACGGGTGCAACAAATTGCACATCCCCCTGAAGACATGGCATTTAGACAATGGAGGAACCCTGCAAAAACATTTGATTCCTCTCAGAGCTCTCAAGAATCTTTCAAGTCTCCCAAATCGAAAATTCAAAAAGAGGAATTAGAAAGTAAACCTTCTAATTCTAGTGGAGGGGAAATATATGAAGGAAGAGCAGGTTCTACCTCAAAATTGTAAGGTGCCACCCCTAAAAGCTCTAATGTGGAATCAACAAGGGCCAGTTCTGAGGAATCTGACGGGGAATCAGACCAGAAGGCAGCCAAAGAAACATGGAAATTAAAAACAACCTCAGTGGCCCAACATGCGAAAGAAACAGAGTTAAAGGGTCGAGAATACATGAAAAAAACAATACAAAAATTTTGATCTTATATCGCTGTCAAATATAAAAAGAAAAACCGCAAGAAGCCGATGAGAAAGTAACCACACAATCGGGTAGGACGGTTAAAAAACCTGATAGATGGAAATACCCATAGTTAAGGCAGAATCAAAAAGTTTCTGGGGGCACGGGATGTCTATTTCTACTGACGGTTCAACCCCAAAATTTACTATAACCTAGAGAAAAATCCAAGGTGCGTCAAATATAAAAGTGTGCACCACCCCTTGCTGGTAATTCAATATTATAAGCAATTCTTATTCAACCCTGAATCTGAAGAATACAGACCCCTAGGAAGTAAATTATTTCTGAAACGTAAGAAAACACACCAGAAAAAAAGAGACACCCATAAGAGTAAAAATAACAAAATTAACATAACTAACAGAAGATTCTAAATTCTAACCTAACACGTTAAAACCAAAACCCTAAAAATTCCAATTCCCCTAGGAATCTCGATAATAATAAATTATTTTAAATCCTACAAAAATGTACCATTTGTTAAAATTAAAATTAAAATCACACATTTGCAGATACGCCAACCTCTGACGACCTCTTGCGTATCGTCATTGCCGGCCGAGCGAAAAATCGGAAAGAGGTAACCTACTTGGAACATTATTAACACCACTAGGTAGAATATTAACTTATTAAGAAAAAACAGGATAAAATTCCCCAGTTGTCCACAATTAAATAAACCAGATTCAACATCCGAAATATTGCGTTTTATGTCCCCGCAATACTTCTGTAGCGATAAAAATTTATGACTGAGACAATTGCGGTAATGAAGCCTGGGGCCACAAATGTAATATTATGCTTTAAGGCTGTGAACTTACACCTTATAAGTCCTCAGATAGCGCCACTTATAGCGCTAAGGACTGTGCCATATGTAATATTATGATTTAAAGCGGTGTACCGATCGCTCCAGTTCTTCCGGGGTGATTTTCTTAAGCTACTTAATAGGCTAGGTAAGCTTTAAAAATAATGAGAAAATTAAGTTTATGATCACGCCATAGCAATGGGGAGTGAAGTAAACTTATGACCTCGCCAACCTCAATTACGTAGAGAAAATAAAATGTGTAACTATATAAATTTAACCTCTTTTCCTCGAGCTATCTGGAAATCAATTACCTCTAATGTTATGTAGAAATCAGATCCCTGGGAACGTACCTTGGAGGCATACGAACTAATTATCTGTCATGCGACTAGGTACAGACATATAAAATAAAATAAACACATGTAGAAAGGCAATAGTTTTATTGTGACTTACATATTAAGTGTACAGCAGTGATTCGCTTCAACTGGCAACAATGGTGACTGAGATAACAATAATGACTGAATTGCAATGCCTGAGTGCCGAAATGATTCTGATCTTAATAATAAGAGCACGAAAAACACTTTTCATCACTATATATCCTAAGTCCTGATCATGTGCCGTGAGAGCTACCCCACGATTGGCCCAAGTCCTGTAGAGGGGGCCGCTATTTTGTAATTATGTTCGCAAACACATTATATTATGCGAACTCCTCGTCCAATAATTTGTTTTAAATATTTCTGATGATTTAAACGTTCACACCGCTCTTATAATTTAAACTTCCTGAGAAACATTGTGTCTAGCATCTTTTTTATTACCAACTATCTTAGCGAAATTCAAAACTGAGTAGCGTCGTTCTTTGGCTGAGGCTAAGATGCAATTTCTCTTTTTGCTGATTAAGAACTTTTTTTTACACTAGATTTAACTTAATTAGAGGAAGTCGGAATTATCCTTAGAAAGAAAAAGATTTTATTTTTTTGTATTTTAAATATATCACATTTTACTGACGGCACATATTACTTTTCCCATTATTTAATGACGTCCCGTCATTAGGACTTGCTTGCCCTTGGGTTTTTGAAATATTCGCTATTTATTAACTATTTATTCTATATAATTTTGATTGACATCGTATTATTGTATATTTTTATTTTAGCTTAATCAGGAGTGCTAAAATTCTCTCTATTACTTTTCTTATTTTATTATACATCCCTATCTAAAATTCATCTACCGGACTAAGATTATTCATGGTTCTAGCCTTGCTACTATACTAAAGATTTTTTTTCTACATTTAGCACTGGTTAATTTTACATTTCCAACAAGGTTGGGGCTATTCTTCCTTTACATAAGATTTTTTTTTTATTTTGCTGTCTATAGGGCACACTGCTTCCTATCTATTCTACATTAAAAGAAAAGTACGCCAACGCTACACCTAAGTGTCTGAACATCTAACACTGCATATAAGAACGATTTAAAACATACAATATTATGTTTACCACGTTCACTGGTAAGCATGAGGACACTTTCACTGGGGATGTTGGCTATGTAATATTAATGATAGAATAATGGAATTTTTGAGTTCTCAAAGTTGTTAAGAAGTAACAAATGTAAATTCACACCTATTTCATCACCTACGTGTCTCCTTAGTGTACTCAATCCTTCTGTTGTAAATTATGGTCCTTCACTCCTTTCGTCTTTGCAAAATTTTTAACGCACTTACAATATAGTTTCTTCTGGAACAGTTCGAGCATGGTTGTGTTCACACAACAAGTATTCTTCAATTGTCAAATGGGAAATGATACTTCCAACTTCAGGTCTGGGAATATGCTATCAGATTTCATTTTTACCTGCTTCTTGATAGTTCATATGGTGCCTTATCATTAAGAGGTCAAACACTGGGAGTGCGTTCATTTTCTTCTCAGAATATCATTTTTGGGATATTCTAAGGCACAAATAGAATTTATTTCTCATTTGAAATCGTTCACTCGTGTACTTAGAGATCACGGTTCACTTATAAAAGTTTTAGTGCATGGCTTGCGTCTATTAACGCTTGCGGTGATTCATAGGTTAATTACAGGGGGAATTGAAGGTTCGGTATGGACAGGGCTGATATCAAACTTTATTGACTCCTTCAACATATTGTCTTTAACTTGCGGGAGGAGTATATTGTCACTAAGGGGTTAATCACTGGGGTTAATTTTGGTTTCCGTAATTCAGTGGCTGGTTTCCAGGTCCATTTGTCAGAAATTATCTCTTAACATTTATAGGATAACAGAAATATGAACTTTTCACATAGAGGGGCTAGGATGGATTCCGAGAGATGGTCGAAAGGGATTCGACGGGTGAGTCTGTGACACACAAATAATTTTTGGGGTCATCAAATATCATAATTGTACGGTCATATGGTATATGGGTCCATAATGATTATCAAAGGCGATATTTATGTACTTATATCTTGTACTGGTCGATGGCGATATTTATGTACTTATATCTTGTACTGGGATGAAAATTGCCTGGAGTGTATGGTGAGTACTCTTCGTTGGTTGAGGTATGATGAAAGAAGATGCTACTAGGTTGTATCTGCACTGGACTACGCATTGTAATGATCGATTTCCAATATGTCGATCCAGTTCCTGTAATAAAAACAACGAGGCAGAATCAAACGTTCTTTAAAACAAATAGTCATAATATATAATAAGCAATACAATTAGTTACAATAAATGGTTAACGTTATACTACAAGGTAATATCAAGCATATGCCAATGTTAATATGCATATATTGTTTTTAACAAACTGGCATTGTTATTGCTCTTATATAAGAGATTACTTCTCTTAACTTTAAGTAATGTCCCTTATTATTTTCCTCGGCATACTTTATTACACACAATTTAACTTAATCTGTCTCAGCACTCATTTAATTCTATATTAGATTTAAAATAACCACTTGAATATAAGTTGCGCTACATTATTAAGTTTTAAGTCTAATTTTACAACATATTTCATGCCTGCATTGTTCACACATATCCGTGCTTTTTAAGAAAGATTTGTGGCAGCGTCATAACCATACGGTTTTAGGTAAACAACAATAAAATGAGGGAACAAGACATAGCAAGGACGAGTGGAGACCTATATACCCAATCGTTTTCTAATGTCTTCCCTTTTTCTTGAATTAGACGTTCTCATGGAATTCCGGGTTTAGCCTCTGCATTTCAGCCGTTTCCCCGTGTTCTTCTCTTGGTTTTAGCCTTCTTAGTCTCAGGATTTTTCTATAATTAAAAGTCAGTAAGGATCTCATGGTCAGGGAAATCGCGAATACGAAACATACGATCAATAGTATGGTTCACCAAAAATTGGTTGAGAATAATCCGTATCTATCATCCACATACGTTAATATCTGGTCTTCGTTCGTAAATAGGAGGATCTGGGAGTCTAATGCTTCTCTTAGTTTGTAAGTTTTAGTGTCCCTTTATTCTTTTCTATTTTGGACCATATTGATGTTTTCATTTCCTCGTTTTCTATATTGGGAATAGTTTACGACAGGTTAACTGCCTTGAAGTTGGTTATTTCGGGATTTATTATCTTTGTGGCCGTGGTAATTAATGGCGTTCGAACAGTTGACTCTTTAGTTACAAGTCGACATCCTTGTTTTATGGTTATCGTACCCACATTTTGTAACAGTAATTCTGTTTTGTAACTTGGGTCTATTCTTTCCGTATTATTGTAACAAGAAAAAGTTCCAACAGTTTCTCTTGGAACAGAAAATAAACAAAGATCATTTCTAAGGTGTATGACTATTTCTCGCTTAGTACTTCCTACCACGGATTCTTTCAGTTGGACTGGAAACATCGTATTGGAATGGTATGGGTAGACTTTTTTTTATTAAAGGAAATTTTTCGAATTAATCATATACAGTGTTACTTTATAATTAGAATTTGTTTTCGGGAATTGATATATGTTGAACAAAATTTCTCTACAGCCTTTTTATAATCGTATGATTTTTACTCGTAAATTAAAAGTTTTTAAATTATTATTCTTTTATGACACCATCCATTAAAATCTTTTTTTTTATGGGTATTTTAATCTGTCCGGTTTCTTAACCGTTCAACCTGACTGTGTCATTACATTTTCTTCTGTTTCTTGTGGTTTTTTCTTCTTAGGTTTTGCTAGCGAAATGAGATCAAATTTTTTGTATTGTTTTTTTAAAAATTCTTGCCCTTTTAATACTGTTTCTTTTGCGTGCGTCGCTGCTGAAGTCGGTTTTGATTTCCCTATTGCTTTAACTACTATACGGTCTGATTCGCCGTCAGACTCTTCGGAACTGGTTTCCGATGAATCAACATTAGAAGTTAAGGTGGCACTTTTTGAGGCATCACCTGCCCTTCCTTCGTAAATTTCTACTCCTCTGGAAGTAGAAGGTTTATTCTCTAAGTTATCGCTTTGAGTTTTCAACTCGGGAGATTTAAAAGATTCTTGAGAGCTTTGAGAGGAATCAAAAGTTTTTGTGGGGTTCCCCCACTGCTTAAATGCCATGCCTTCAGGGGGATGGGGAATTCTTTGCACTAGTGTTTCCCTCCATGAAGTCCACTGTTTAGGTTTGACCTTGGACACAGTTATATCATGATATTGTCCTTGCTGGTCATTCTTGGGAGTTTGATTTTTAGGCAAAGTACTTTGATTGTTTTTTATTGGGAAATTTATTAAATCCACAGCTTCTCGCAGATTTGTTTTAGTTGAATCTTTGGGAGGAGTTTTCTTTACAGTAATACCCGGAGTTTCTACAGCTCTGTTCAATTCTTCCTGCAATGACAGGGGCCTTTCTATTGGTGTTGCAGTGGAAACCCTATCGTCTGGAAATCTTTTGGGGGGACAAGGGGTCGAAAGTCTATCGGGGAAAAATTGGGTTTTTGGAGATATTGTATAATCTAATTCTCCTGCGCTCTCTGATGATGAACTTTTTGAATCTTTTGGCGTTTTTACTCTCTCTGGTAGTAGGAATTTTCCTTTAGGAATAACTAAATTTTTCATAGCTAAAAATTCTTCAAAGTTTTTCTCATAGCTCTCATCCTCAAAATAGTCTTGCTTGAAATTAAAGGGTTTTAGCTGTGCCAATATTGATTTAGGGGGCTCATTTTCCACATCTGACGAATCATTAGAGGAGGGATATGATACGCATCTCTCTGGAAATTTGGCTATTTTTATTCGGCTAACATGCGCCTTGTAAGTTCTTCCACTATCGGGGTTCTCCATTTTAAAAGTATAATCGTTATCGTAATTTTTGACTATTCTGTACGGTCCAGAATATTTGTTGGAAAGTTTCCTGCCTTCCGCTTTTGCCTCGTTCTTTAGGTAAACGCAATCTCCTATTGTGAAATCTATGCTCCCCTTGACTTTGGGTTGGTTTCTTAGCTCTTGACTTATTTTGCATTTTTCCAACTCTTGTTTTGCTATTTTAAAAGTTTTCCTCATCCTATTTATAAATTCTTGTTTGTAATCCTCCGAGTTATTATAATACTGCCGTGATTCAATAATCTCATCATAGGGGGTTCCAAACTGTCGACCAAAAACTAAATAAAATGGATTTCCCTTGCTGGTTTCTGAATAAACGGTGTTTATTACGTTAGTTAAATAAGGTACGAATTGATCCCAATCGGTCCTGTTGTCTTTTGTATCATTGCTTAACACGTTCGAAAATATATTATAACTATTTTCTATTTTACCATTAGCTTGTGGGTGATACGGGGATGTCACCATTTTCTCTATGTTAAGAAAACTCATTAAGTCTTTTGTTACTTTTGAAACAAAATTGCTTCCGTTGTCACTTAAAACTTTATTTGGAATGCCAAATTTTAAAAATAATTTCGCTATTGCCTTACTCGTGGCGTACGCGCCTTGATTTTTTAATGCTTTTGCAAAAGTGAATCCGGAAAAGTAATCAATAACTGAAAGAATACAAGTATGGCCTCTGTTGGAAACAGGTAATCCTTCACTGGTTCCATATAAATCAGATAAGACAATCTCGAAGGGGAAACTCGCTACCGGGACTCTTCCCATTGGAGGGTTAGGATAAGCTTGGGGTTTTTTTCTAAAGTTACACGCTTCGCATGTACTTACAAATTCTTTAAGTTTTGTTATTCCCGACGGCACGTAAAACTATTGTCTTAATTTATGGAAAGCTTTTGTTACTCCTAAGTGTCCACCTATATCTGAATGAAAATATTCAAATGCAGGTGTTATTATGTTTTGGGGTAATACAGGTATTATTGATGTTTGCTTTCTATTTGCCTCTCCGGTCACGATTCTACATAGTATTTCTTCATCAAGATCATAGCAAAAATTATCTATCTCTTTTCTAAGAGTTTTGAATTTATCTGGTAACGCATCATCATTCACAAAATAATTAATAAGTGCTGCACACATTTCGTCATTTTTTTGCTTTCTTTTTATATTTTCTAAAGACAAGGGACAATAGTTAACCTTATTTTCTTTTACTATGTCTTTGATTTTGTTTTTCTTACATTTATGTTTGCTCTTAGTATTGATGGCGTTAACTTCATCTTACTCGGTTTCCGACGGCATATTTTCTGGGTATCTACTCAAAAAGTCACAAGCTGCATTTTGTTTACCTTTTAAATGTTCAAAGTCGTAATCTAGGTCTTGGATTTTCATAATCCATCTAGCTAGAATTCTCATGGGGTTTTTAAATGTGCGCAGGTACTGCAAGCTTTTATGGTCTGATCTTAGTATAAATTTTCTACCGATTTAATAGTGTCTAAATTTGTCCAAGTGGTGGATTATAGATAATAATTCTAAGTTTGTGGCGGAATAACTACTTTCGCCTTTTGATAAAGTTCTACTCGAATAGCATATAACTTTTTCTATTTTTTTGTTTAGGCGTTCCCTCTAGAGGATTAGGGTTTTCTACCGGTATTATTTGCGAAAGAATAGTGCCAATTCCTTTTGAACTAGCATCGGTTGTGACCACAAATTGTCCGTTTTCGAAATCAGGCAGCGATAATATTGGTTCAGAAGTGAGTGCTTTTTTGAGACCGTCTAGGGAAGTTGTAGCTTCCTGTGATCAGGTAACCGTTTGGGAGTTCCCTTTAGTTAATTCCGTGAGGTTTTTCACGATTTGGGCGCAATTGTGCACGAATGTTCTAAAGTAGGCAGTGAGACCTAAAATTCCTCTTAATTCTTTCATAGTTCTTGGGGGTTTGAGGTTTTCAACAAGTTTTGTTTTATCTGGGTCTGGGGATATCTCTCCTTGTGTTACTACTACTCCTAAAAATTTAATTTTTGGTTGAAATAAATTTACTTTTTCGGGCCAGCATTTTAAGTTACCTTGTCTGAATTTCTCGAACACCTTAGCTAATGTTGCTAAGTGTTTTTTTCATTGTTTTCTCCCACGCATATGACATCATCGACAAAAATGAATGATATTTTTTAATCCTCTTAATAGATGCAATAATGGTCTACATTGTGCGGTTGAACTTGTCTTAAGTTCAAAAGGTACTCTTAAATATTCGTATGAACCACATTCAGCTGCTGAAAATGTAGTTTTATGGACATCTTTTTCAGCTATTTTCACTTGGTGGTAGCCTTGGGTGAGGTCCAAAGAAGTAAAAATTTTGTTTTTGCTTGAAATAGAGTCAAGAATTTCATCTATTCTTGGTAAAGGAAATTTATCGCTAACTACTTGTTTGTTAAGGGCTCTATAATCTACTACAAGTCTAAGATCACCATTCTTTTTGTTACCAAGACCACTGGTGCAGAATACGGACTTATACTGGGGCGTATAATTTCATTTTCTTCTAATTCGTGAATTTTATTTTTTAACCATTCTTTGTGCTTATATGGCACACAATATGGCTGTTTTTCTACAGGATTACCAGTCTTTAAAATTGAATGTTCATAAAATGGTATCAGTCCGATGTCATCTTCAGATGCGGAAAATACGTCTTTATAATTCCATAATAGTTGGCATAATTTTTTCTTAAGTTCTAAGTCCGTAATAAGATCCATACTAAATTTGTTTAAGAATTGCGAATTAGTTAGAAGGTATTTCTTAATTGAGGTTTTAGTGCAGTTAACTAGGTTTCTTTTAGAATTTTCCCATCTATTTAAATCATTCTCCGATAAAACTTGGATTTGAACTAAACACGTCCCCTTTTTATTGTAATTGTATCATTTCCGTGGTTATTAGTTACTCAAATAAAACCTTCTCCTTTGTCGTAAGATATGATCCCTTCTTCGCATAGCAGATTTTCGGGAATTTCATTTGGCAGGATCACGAGCCATATTTCGGATTTGCTATCCACTGGTTCAATCATCTGTGATATTTGAATTTTTGCATCGTTTTGGGAGGGACTTTTGTTTTCCTTGACGCAAATCCTTAATATTTCTCTTTATTTTCATTGTCTATTAGATTCATACTGGCGCTATGCTGCGTCATTGCGGCATCTTGCGGCGTTGCGTTGGGTTTTACTATGTTTTTCCATAATTCCGCTATTTTTTTGATTTCGTTTGACCTATACTGTCGCATATCTCCTATTTTTATTTTTGAAGATTTAATCCACTTATTATTTAAATTTACTTCACCTCTGCAATGTCTCTCAGAATAATTGAAAAATTTTTTGGTTATGCCATGTCCTCCTTGCAAGACATGAGGTTCAAAAGATTGTGACATTATACTGCTAGATATTTGATTTACTGTTACGTTCTCTTCGTAACCTCAGTTGAAATTTCTTAAGGTGTAAGTTACTTCTCCTACCTTAGCAGGGTAGACAAGCCTTTTGTTTACCATGTATAAAAGTACTCTATTAAACCTTACAATATTTGCTCCGATAATGGCTTCATACGGAAAGTTATCGCATATTAAAAAATTTGTCGGAAAGATTCTATTATTCCTTTTTACGTTTAGGCGAATTGCATCCTTTCGAATTGCGAACCTCTTGCATCCATTTTATGCCCTGTCACGCTAGTTAAATTGGGATTATTAAAATTTCTTTGTTGTCTAAAAAGCGGAGGCAACATATCAAATACACATGAGTTTATAATGTTCGCAGTAGCACCAGAGTCAATTAAGGTTTTAAAGTAAATATTTGCCACACAAAAATCCTTAAATATAGGTAACTTGTTATTACTATCACTACAGGACGGTACTACTATTGTTTTGGACCTATTAAATATTCTGGGCGCCCTCTGGGTCCAACTTATATTTATGAGGGTCCTGAAACGTTTCCCTGAGGATCTATTTCATGCGTCGGTGTAATAGATATTCGGATATGTTCATGGAATCTCTAGCTGTGGCAGCGTCGGCTGCTGGCGCTGACTTTCATTGCCGTTGGCTTGAAAAGTTTTCATTTCCCGTCGGTCAATTAACTATTTGCCGTCGGCTTGAAAAATTTTCATTTCCCGTCGGCAAATTTTCGTGATTTCTATATAGCATTCTCGCATTATATTGGCTTTGGCGAGTATTTGGGTTTTCAAATCGGTAATTAATTTGTCTATTGGGGGGAGGATTGTACAAATTTGGTTGGTACGCGTTGTAAGGTACTGATTGCCGCAATCTTCCCTGGCTATAGCCTAGTGCACTACTGGCGCTAAAATTTGTTCTTCCGAACAAATGGTTGCCATAATTTTGCGTACTACCGACAGCAATTCTTGGTGTGCGATTGGGGACATAACGGCACTTTCTCGCGATGTGCCCAGGTCGATTACAAATATAGCATCTTATTATTGTGGGAATATTTTCGTAACTAAATTGTTTGACAGGCTGAAAACGTACTGTTTTCTGTCTAGCGGGTTCTTGCGTTTTATTTCTTTGTGGCACTGGGGAGTTGTCCCTTGAAAAGAAATTGGGAGACGCCTGATCGCCCTTGAAAGTTAGGCTCGTGTTTGAATCGCCTAGGCTATTTATTTTTGCTTTACTGTGATTAGCCACCATCGTATCAACTTCGATCAATCGATCTACCTCCTGAACTGCAAGATCCAACGTCTGAATATTTTTGGATATTACCATTCTATATAGTTTTGGGGGTAGCCCTTGTAAAAAGGTATTTAGTATGACTTTTTCATACAGTTTTCCTGAACCTTTTCCGTATTTTGCATCTACTCAAATCTGTATATTATCAAGATATTCTCTTACGTTTTGTGAATGGTCAAAGCATACCATTCCGTGTTTTAATTTATTTGTGGAACTGGTTTCGATAAATCTATCTTTAAATGCCTTTAACAATTTGTCCACCGTATTTATTGGCAAGCTGGCGTCGTCACCTATAGTATGTCCAATCTGCTTTAGAAAGGTTAAGGCCTGGCCTTTTAATCTTAATAGAAGCATGCCAACTAACGTTTCTAGCTTGTTTTTGTTAATTATACAAACTGGGCCAATTGGATATTAAATTCGTCGATATCTGATTGTCCATTGTACTGTGGAATAGACTTTGGTATTTCTACATTTTTTGCGACTAACTTTTGCGCCATTAATAAATCTTTTAATTCTTCTGACATTTTTTTTTGCGTTCGAATAACTCAAAATAAATTTATTTTTTCACTTAACCTATTTTGGGGGAGGCTAATATCTCCTATGAGATATTTTAAAGGGTTTTCCTGTAATAGCTTAGCGGTTATAGGCCTAATCACTTTTTTTTATATGTCTGTATCTCTCCAATAATTAAATTTAAATTACAAAGTTTATAGCCTAATTAGTTCGCATGATTTTCTCCAATTTCCGACCGTGCCATTTGTAGCGATAAAAATTTAAGGACTTATGTTGATTGTGGTAATAAAGATTGACCACGTCACCCTCAATTTTGAGAGAAAATAAATTGTGTAACTATATAAATTTAACCTCTTTTCCTCGAGCTATCTGGAGATCAATTACCTTTAATGTTATGTAGAAATCAGATCCCTGGAAACGTACCTTGGAGGCATACGAACTAATTATCTGTCATGCGACTAGGTAAAGACATATAAAATAAAATAAAAACAAGTAGAAAGGCAATAGTTTTATTGTGACTTACATGTTAGGTGTACAGCAGTGGTTCACTTCAACTGGCAACATTGGTAAATGAGATAACAATAATGACTGAATTGCAATGCCTGAGTTCCAAAATGATTCTGATCTTAATAATGAGAGCACGAAAAACACGTTTCTTCACTATATATCCTAATTCCTGATCATGTGCCGTAAGAGCTACCCCACGATTGGCCTAAGTCCTGTGGAGGGGGCCGCTATTTTGTAATTATGTTCGCAAACACATTACATTATGCGGACTGTTCGTCCAATAATTTGTTTTAAATATTTCTGATGAGTTAAACGTTCATACCGCTCTTATAATTTAAACCTCCTGAGCAACATTGTGTCTAGCATCTTTTTTATTACCAACTATCTTAGCGAAATTCAAAACTGAGTAGCGTCGTTCTTTGGCTAAGGCTAAGATGCAATTTCTCTTTTTGCTGATTAAGAACTTTTCTTTTTTGACACTAGATTTAACTTAATTAGAGGAAGTCGGAATTATCCTTAGAAAGAAAAAGATTTTATTTTTTTATATTTTAAATATATCACATTTTACTCACGGTACACTTCGTTACACATAGTAAAAGTCAAAGTATGGATAATGTAAATTAATTATTGAGCGAATATGTCTTAGTAAAGGTAGTGGAAGACCTAAACTTTACCACACTACACTTCCTCCTAAAATCATCCAGAAGCCCCCTGGAAGACAGAGGAATCTTAAGAGTAATAGCAAGTTTAGTATATTTTATCTTCAGTAAACGGGCAATGTTGACAATAGTTGAACGCCCTAGATTAGCTGCCACCATGGCGTTCAAAGTTCTCTTACAAAAAATTCTAATATCCAAGTACCTCCTAATTGCCGAATTCATCGCAGAAAATTGTTGGTGATTTCAGGATGACAATGGTATTACTACCATTTGGTCCTTTCGACTCCTAGCCATATCAATAAATCAAGGGTACAATCTACTAAAGGGAGGAATTTTCCTTAAAAAATTGTACAATTGCTGGAACCTTAATGACATAAACCCAGAAACAACATTCAGCACTTTTGAAGCAACCGCTAGAGATTATAACGACATAAAGAAAATTAAATTAAACTTCTTCGGAGAAGATGAAAATTTCGGATGCAAAGTGTTCCCTGGTTGTGTCATTATTGTACACGAACAAAAATGTTGCAATGCGTTATATATACAATTAATTGTCCCCATCGTAAAAATCATAAACCATCCGCTTTCCTTAGCCGAATGGTGTCGCAAAGTAATTCCTGAAAAAATGCAAAAAAAGATGTATCAAATACAACTAATATAAATTAGTTGTATAAAAAAGACAATATAAAAAGCTAATATAAAAAAGACAAATTCATTTGTTACTATCACACCCGAAGCAGAGTATTTGTTTGCTGATCAGGATAGAAGAAAATATGCTTTGGCTAATCCACAAGACCTAAAAGAATGCGTATCATTCAAAAACCTAGTTTGTCGGCTAACGTTGTCTATTTATAATGTCGAATCTAGATCTTGTATGTTAAATATATTTTTAAAAGAAACCCAACAAGAAGAAATCCATAGTTCTTGTGAAGCCTTAATAGGTGGTACTAAGCAAGAAATATTCATACACCTTAAAATTGATCTTTGGGTATTATCTGTTCCAAAAGAAACTGTTGGTACTTTATCTTGTTATAATAACAATGAAAGAATAGATCCAAGTTACAGTACCGAATCGGTAATACAAGATGAAGGAACAATAACCATAAAACAGGGATGTCGACTAGTAACTAAAGAAACTACAGTGTAAACACCATTAATAGCTACAGACACAAATATAATAAGTCCTAAAATAACCAACTTTAAGGCAATCAACTTATCATACAGTATTCCCAATATAGATAATGAAGAACTGAAAACCTTATTATGGTCCAAAATAGAAAAGAATAAAGGAACATTACCGCTTACAAAAATAAGAGAAGCATTGAATTCCCAGATTCCCCTATTTATTCATGAAGACCAAAGGTTACCGTACTTGGAGAGTAGATATGGATAATTCTCAAAAAAATTCTGGTGGAATATACTACTGACCGTATATTTCGTTTTTATGATTTCCTTGACTATGAGAACCCTGCTAACCTTGAACTATGGAAAGATTTTGAGACCGCGAAGGCAAACCCCAAAGGAGGACCACATAGAGACGACTGAAATGCAGAAGTTAAACCTGGAATCCCTTGAAAACGACTAAGAAAAGAAACAGGGTGGACATTAGGAAACAAGTAGGTATAGATGTCCTCACTCGGTAATGTTATGTCCAGTCCCCTGCTCTAACTATCGTTTACGTAAAACCGTGTGGCTACGACGCTGCAATATGTGCAGTGCGTGAACAATGAAGGCATAAGAATGTATAGTAAATTAACACCTCACATATAATGATATAGTCTAACTCATACTTAAATCACTGTTTTAAATTTTGTGTAGAATTAAACAAGCGTTGAAGGACATTAAAATAAAATGTGTGCAATAAAGTATACTGAAGTGTATAATGAGAGACCTTACTTAAAGTTAAGAGCATAAAACTCTTTAAATATCGTCATTTTCCTAAATCGCTGTGATTTTCTGATGGAAATTCTATGCGTTTGAAACAAGCATAGTAATAACGTCGAAATGTTGAAATCAATATGATATTAACCTATCAATATCTGTGTAATAATATCAGTGTAGTTGCTTGTTTTTTCCTTGTAGCATAATAATCACCGTTGAGTGTACCTAATCGTATTGTTTACTATCACTTTTATATATTATAACCTACTCTTTATAAAGAACATGTGATTCTGCCTAGATATTTCTATTCCAGGAAATGGAATGACCTAATGGAAACCAATCATCACTAATACATGATCCAGTAAAGATACAACACAGTAGCATTTATCTTCATCATTCGTCAGCCAACGAAGAATACTCACAATAAATTCCAAGCAATGACGCAAGGACAATAATATTACAACGACCTATCACATACCTTGTGAATCAGGTAGCATTACCTAGTAAATTTCAGTAACCAGTATATAGAAGAAATGTATAAAAGCGGCAATCCTGAGAACCCCATTGAACAGCATGTCGTGAAACTGCGTAACATTCATAGAATAACTATCCTGGGAACCCCATCAATTTGCAAGTCACAAAATTGCAAATACTTCCCAAAATGACTTTCGGGAGAACCTCAGCAACCAGCATAAAGTAGAAAAACATAACTACCATCCTTGATAAACCCTAGAGACCAATATATTGCATAACAGTATGTTTAGGACATTTGACGAACCCCATCAATCTACATGTCGGGGAATTGCGAGTTGAACACCAAAGAAACATTAATCAAAAAGCCCTACCCCTACTATTCAGTAAGTATTACAAGATAGTTTCTGGAGAATGATCCTAAAAACCAACTTTTAAACATGGAAACCAAAAGTAACCCCAGTGACTAAACCCTGAGTGACTATATACTTCAACCATAAGTTAAAGACGATATGTTGAAGGAGATACTAAGATTTAGTTTCTACCCATAAACGTTGATTCCCATATGATTAGTTAAGAAAAAAACCCATCTTCCATAATGAGGCAAGGCAGCACGAACAATTTTATACGGGAACTACAATCTCTAAGTGCTTTAAAATCTCCCAATAATGAAATGCTGAAAGGAAACTCAACCCATCTATTAACAATGCACTCCCAGTGATTAGCCTCTCAACGATAACATGCCCTTTAAACTATTCAAAGATAGCATGTGGAAACGAACTCTGAGATCAAATTTTAATACACCTGTAAATAGAAGTATAAATTTCCCTTCTGATAGATTAAAAATAAACCAATAATCCATGATGAAAAGAGCTGCATTAGGACACTTTTATACAGGAAGAACGAACTGTAGGTGTTCTAAATCTTGAGAGATAAAGTGAAAAAGGAAAGAGAACCCCAGAGATAAACCCATTAGCATTTAACCCATCAAACGACAGAACAAGTGAGTACGATAAGAGACACGCAGAATGGTGAAATAAACGTGAAGTTACATGTATCTATTAATAACTTTGGTAACTTGTTAATAGTGCTCAAAGAGGAAAAAACCCAGTGAAGTTTTTTTAGTACTATTAACAGTGAATATGGTAAACCCAATACTGTATGTCTCAACCCATTCATATATATGTGTGTTGCTATTTACTTAGGTAGAGCTATGTATAGAACTGTTGCATTATTCCATTAATTTAGCATAGGTAGAAGGCATAATTATCCCCAAAGCAAGCGTAAGATAGAAATGTAATTCAAATGCTTATAAATAGTGCATTTTCGAATAATATGGTTATTATCATATTATAAGAAGTCTTAAAATAGTATTAGTATAGTCCCAACCACATAAAATATTATCATGGGAAATGTAGGAGTTATCAGTGTTAGAAGTAGAAATGAAAAAAAAATTGTGTAGTATCTAAACCGTAGTTATAGAAAAATCTTAGTCCGGTAAGGAACCTTAGAATAAAAGATACAGTAAAATGAGAAATGTAATACCAGGATAAAAACAAAAGAGTTGTCAGGAGTGCTTACGTAAAAGAATTACAGTGTTGATAAAGGTTGTACAAGACAATGTATAAATTAATTTCAAAATATTTTAAAAACTAAGGGCGATCAGACCTAATGATGGGGGCATAATTAAACAACGGGAAGGGTAATATTTACCGTGAGAAGAAAATAAAACTAACTTAAGTCTTTCTCTCCTTAAATAAAAGAAACTTTTCCTTTCATAAAGATAACTTCTCTTCAGTTTTAATAAGAAAGGAACAGCCATACTGATAAAAATATCCCCAAATATTTCACGGAATATTCTATCGTTTATCTTATTTCCCATTTTAAGCTTCTTTCGAATTTCTAACGAGGAGAGAAAACCTACAATTTATACTTATCAGATATCCCTTTAAAAACACCAAACAAAAGAGATGATTAATATTCGCATACCAACCTGATGAGCTTTAAGCAAAAATAAAAGTCCTATTTTGTATAGCTTTATATTGCTTTGTTCCTGTGAACAAAAGAGATTTTTAGGATTTCCCAAAATTCTTGACAGATTTCAAGAGCGGAAAATACTAGTTGATTTTGCAATACAAAAGAAGTGCATTCCTTTGATATCTGAAATCAGAGGGATTTGAATATTCGCAAAAAGTACTTCACAAATTTCGGAACATTGTTTAAAACAAAGTATGGAATTCTTTAGGAATGTGAGATTTAAATGTTTGATAATTAGGATAAAACTATTGGACTGTGGTACAACATAATAAGAATATTTTGTCAGCATAATAAGAGTGTGGGGGTGCCCAAAAATGATTTGGTCGAATGGTGAATTGGTTTTTAGTGATTAGAAACAAAATCAGTGATATATCTTGGTGAAAATACGTTTTGATGAGCAGACTTAAATCAGACTGAAATCAGGCATCATTATGAAATCAGACTAGATTCAATGAATATATAGCATTGAGGTACGTTTTGGTCAGAGATTTGCAGTTCTTGTCTTATATTCGTTGGCTGCTGTCCATATCAATGTAAGTCACAATAAATCTATTACTTTATCAATTGTGTTTTTCTTCTATATATGTCAGTATCCCGAACTTTGGTAAGTAATTAGTTATCCGTGTCTTCAGCATCGCTCCCAAAAGGAATCTGATCTTCATGATACATTAGAGAAACTTGGTAAAGAGTTTGACTCCACATATTATGGCTACGCTTCTATATTTAGTTTTCAGAGTGGAAACATCTTTTTGGATTTACTCACTTTGGACTTGAATTAATTAAAAGCTTTGAACATGAATTAATTCAGTGACCCTAGCTAACTCATCTTTCATCAGCGATAATATTTGATAATATATCAAAACCCATTCCGGTTCAAAAAATGGCAAAGAGAGTATGCCAGGAATGCAGATTAAGATTTACTATTAACTCTATTCAGTGCAGTAGCTGTGAGTTTTACCTCCATGAACATTGCTCCGGTATAGAACGTTCTAAGTGGTCAAAAAATTGGCTTTGCCTAGATTGTACTACAAAAGAAGATACTAATGACAAGGTAGTACCTTTTGATGACTCTTTGTTTTGTTCCACCCAGACCCCATCTACTGTTAAGATACCTCCACGTCACCCATCGGGAAGTGACCTAGTCAACATTTTGAAGGAAGTTAGGTCATCACCCATATCGTCTCTCTAAGTAATTCCTTGCCAAACCAGTTTCATGCCCCAGGACGGTCCCCCCTCAACCACGTCCAATGTGTCCTGTGAAACCAATCTCGTAAAAAAAAAACTGATTTCAGTTGTCAAACCCCTGACCAAGCTACAGTATTCAAGACCTGTGCTTCCTGCCAGTCCGACTTGTTAAACAACGTTCCTACTGCACCTAAAACAAGACACCTCCTCCCTCGAATGCAGCAGTTATTATCATTGATGAGTGAACTTGAAAATGTTGTTATAGAAATGTCTACCCTAACCACTTCAAAAAGTGTTAGAGTATGTAGCCCCCAATCTTTTCCAATCCAGGAAAAGGAGAAATCCCCAAGTTCTGTTAAAACCAATATTCAAACAAGACTTATTGATGCTAATGTTGCTCCTGATAACATCATCAAAAATCAAAATTTAACAGATGACAAGGTCAACAACAAAATTATATATACGAATTCAGTGATCTCCGGTTCAACTGAGATAAAAAAGACAAGTTTGTGTGTTTAAAGGATTAAACTATCTTGGTTTTAATCCCCTCTCAGGCACAAGTGTTCAAGGTCAAGTTCATTCTGAAATTGACCTTAATTATACATGTAAAACCGGGTGTGAGTTCAATACTAGTGATGAACTATCCAGGAAGCAAGTTAATGCTAATAAAGGTATATGAAAATATGCCTGGAGAGGGGTTTGCACAAAGGAAGAGTCGTGTTAAAAAGCTCTTAAATAGTGCCTGAAAAATTTAAACCCACAGTCAGCACCCCCTCCAATTCCTTCTCTCATCAGTTTGGGCCTGTTAAAAAACGATTTACATCAAACCTTCCCACCATTACATCAAAGGTCACTGAGATACCGCAAGCAGTTCAGCTCAACGAAAACAAATTCTCCCCCCTCCAAGAGTGCCAAGAAAACAGTGTCAAAAAACGAGAGTCACCGATCCTGTCAAGTAACACACCAGTGTCCATTGAAGTACCAACACCAGCTCATCCCGGGGAATTTAAGACCCCCCCCCCCCCCGTATTCCATCACCACAAAGAAGACCCTACTTCCATCCATTCGTTCCCAGGTACTTCGGGTTATGGAAGCATCGAATTACGTGACTCTAGTGTAAACCAGTGTTTTAGTTCTAACTTATGTCCCCCCAAATCCCAAGTTAATATTATCCCCATAATTTTTCCAATTTCCTCCTTTTCTCTCAAGCCCGGTCCAGCCCCGCCTTTTAATCCTGCCTCTCAAACGAATCCCAGCCTTCATCCTGAAAAAGATGCCTCTCCTCTCCCAGATCCACGTTCTTCCCCCCCCCCCACTATCTCCCACAGTTAACAATCGAAAACTTGTCCCCTTTAGTAACCGTTTTACTTTCCCAAAGCTGCTTGTTACGAACGCCGAAAGCCTCAATTTTGACAAATTGATCGAGCTAGAGACCCTCTCTCAAGTACACAAAATTCATGAAATTGCCGTAACTGAGGTCCAAGCACAGAACCCTGATTTATTGAAATTTAATAACCACTCCCAATTCATAAAACTTTGTCCTCATGATCACCCCCTAGGTAAAAAGGGAGGTGGAATACTGTTATTTGTAAATAATTATCTCTTTCCTAAATTAATTCATGCTCCCAACCTTTCAGATTACAATGAAATCATTTGGTTAAGTGTAAGACTCAAAGTTTTACCACGCCCCTTTAATTTGATTGTGGTTTGCTGGTTCTATTATTCCCCAAACCAAAACGCTGCACAAAGACAGCGATTTTACCAACAACTGCATAGTAGTGCCGACTTTGTCCTATGCAAATTTTCGAACGCCGGTATTTTCTTAGTAGGTGATGCTAATGATCTAAAGTCAAATTCCCTTTGTAGTTCCTCAAACTTAAAACAAATAGTTAATACCAACTACAAAAGGAAATTCTACCCTTGATTTGATTTGCACCAATATGCAGGCTTTCTATGCCCCTCCTGCCCCCTTTCCCCCGTGAGGAGGAAGTTACCATTTATGTCTATTAACGAAGCCTCTCAACAGCTTTAATCATACTTTTTCTGTTACTGAGTTCTCTTATCGCCCAATTTCTAATGATGGCCTTTACGCATTTGGATCTTGGATTACCAATGAAAACTGACTGGGTGTCAAATCAAAAAATAACATTAATTTTAAAGTCTCCGAATTCCAAAATCTGATTAAAACAACATACATAGATTCCTTCCCTGTGAAAAAATTAAAAACATGTTCTAATGACAAACCATACATTACTAGCCAATTGAAAAAATTAATTAGAATTAAATTATAATTATTTAGAATTAACTAGCCAATTGAAAAAATTAATTAGAATTAAATTGAATCTATTAGAGTGGTAAAACATCCGAAGCGAACTCACTGCGTAAACATATACAAAAAGAAATACGTAAATCTGCTTTTTCATATTACAAATGCAAAGTCCAGGATTTGTTTTCTACAAAGCCAAAACAATGGCATAATAGAATAAAGAAAATTTGTGGGAAAACACGTAATAATATAGATTTCCATTTCCATGAAGACCCTTCAGTTACAGCCAATGATCTGAACAGGTTTTTTTCTTCGATAATTCAGAACCTCCCTCCCCTTTCTTTTCACACTCCTTATGATTTGTGATCTCTCAATTTTCCCATTATTTCTCCCTCGGATGTGGAGGCAAAAATTAAGAACATTAAAAAGTGTAGTACTTGTCCACTAGACATCCCGATTGTACTAATTAAAGTCTTTGCCGACTATCTCTCAGAGCCTTTGTCCTTCCTTTTTAATGAAATTACCTCTAGTGGTAAATTTCCAAATTGTTGGAAATTATGTTTTATTACTCCCGTAAAAAAGAAAGGTATCAATCAAGATTTTGATGGTGTCCGTCCCGTTACTCTTACTCCAGTTTTTTCGAAGTTATATGAAAGCTTTTTAGCTGAGTGGTTGAAAGTAAAGTTTATTTCAAATGTTGACCAAAGACAGTTCGGAAACCAACGATCTACATCTACTTCCCACTATTTTGTTCACCTTATGGACACAATATGTAACACACTCGAAAAACCTGGCTCAATGTTATCACTGTTGCCTTGCAAAAAGCTTTTGATTTAATCAACCACAATATACTATTAGAAAAGCTATCTAATGACTTTCAAGTTGACCCTTATTTAATTAGAATAATTGTGTATTTCCTCTCTAATAGAACGCAAGTCGTGAAATACCTGAATGTATATTCTGATCCCCTCCAAATTTATAATGGTGTGCCCCAAGGAACCCTCTTAGGTCCAATTTTATTTCTTACAATGATAAACAACCTTGGTGTTTATTTTTCGGATGGATGGAAATTCGTTGCTGATCTAACTGTCTTAAAGACAGAATGTTTAAAAAATTCAAAAAGCAACCCAATAGACATCTTGGAATCGATATCAGCTGAAACTCTTAATGCCCACCCTTCATAACCCTGGAATAAATCCACTTTTCCCTAGTCAATATTCACCCCTTCGACCCCGCCTCCCGCGTTCTGTGTCAAGAAAAATCCCCCTTCTTGCCCCAATAAGAGTTTGCACTGAAAGATCTAGAAGAACTTTTATTCCTTACATAGTTGACATTTTCAACCAGTGAATCTCCGCAGCCGCCCTCCCCCCCCCCCCCACTCACTTTTACCTCATAGTTATTAATTTTAATGCCCATTTTGCAAATTTGGAGGTTTTTTATCTATGTTTTTAGTCACTGACTAACTTATGTTTTTATTTTGATTTATCCCCTTGTTAATTTTACGAGTTTTCTTTTTTTTTTGGCATTTTTGCTGACTTGACATTGGCCTTATAATTTTATAAGTTTAATTTGTTTTTGTTTTTAACATTTTTACGTATTTGACATTGACCCTTTTATAATTTTCTGTTGTTGTTTGATTGTTTGTTTTTGTTGTTCTTTTTTCGCTTTATTTAACGCTAAAGTGTGAATTCGGCCCTTTCGGACTTGTGATAGCCGTTTTCAGCAATAAATCTTATCTTATCTCTTATCTTATTAAGAGTTCTTCAACAGTAAGATCAAGAGTCGATCATGTTTCTCAATTAGTAAATAAATAATTTAAAATCCCACCAGAAGATTAGACAGAGTTGCATTTTCCCCCCAATAGAAGAATCTACTAAAATCCCCCCGGTAGATATTATTTATTCATAGATTTGTGGCAAAACTGGCTATCCCTTTCCTCGTTCCCCTAGAAATTAATTTGATTTGTCTTGCTTCACCCTCCCCTTCCTTTCTCCAACAGTGCCTGAAATTTTTAACTCAATCTCCCAAGCCGTTCCGAGATATAGCTCACATTCTATTTTGAAGTCAGAAACATATATTTTTTTTATATACCTTCCCCCTCCCTCAATATAAATCCTCTCTAAGTTTGAAAATCCTTTCAGAGACTAAATCCAATCCCTTTGGCTCTCCAAAGATACAGTAAATAGTTTAAAAAAAATAGGTGTACATAGCATTTTTTGATGTACTTAGGACCTGTGTCGTTTCCAGAGTGTACTTTTGGGAGTTTCTGGTAATCTTGACTCAGCAAACGATCTATCACAACTCATACAAAATACAATGTATTAGGAACGAATAGTTCGTTGGCCAATTTGATACCTCTCCCATTACACCCAACAAGATTCTTAATATTCTTGGCCTATAGAATGTTTTCCGACAGTCTTTGGGGCTATGGAGACTGGGTAGGAAGACAGACCATATGAGCGGGACTAGCTTCCCTCCGAACACTTTGTACTCTTAAAAAGGCCAACTAGAACTTTTGAAATTTATTTCAATGACTGTGCAGACATCACAAAAATATGGTCTTTTACGTAGACACTGCAGTTTCAACTTGTTACCCTTATCCATTCCTTTCATATTGCTGATACACCCTTTTTACAACCTGGATGTATTTAGTGTATATTGATTTGATTTAACTCCCTCTTCAACATCCCCTGATAGCTTCAACTTATTGCAGATGTGCCATTTTTTAAACCTGGATGCACATACAGTATTTCTATTTAGTTCCTAATTCTCGAAAGATTTTTTTTTAAATTTTCAACTTCTTATCCTGAGCTAATCCTGAGACTTAGCAGATACGTCATTTTTTTTATCCTGGATTGACATATTTTTTTCCATTCAGTCAGCATTCCACTTAACATACCCTGAAGATTAAACTGAATTCCCTTAGCTGTTCCTGATATATTATATATACATCGATGGATACATACAACATACATACAACTTGGATAGGTATAGTTTTTTGAATTAGTTTAACAACCCCTTAACATACTCCGAAAGTTTCTACATAATACCCTCAGCAGTTCCCGAAGTATTGCTGATACGCCCTTCTGAAGACTGGTATGCGCATAGTGTCCTTAAATTTAACTCAACATCCCCTTTAAGTTTCCTTGAAAGTTTCAACTTAATACCCTTAGCTATTTCCGAGGCAGCCATGGAAGATTTGGATGCAGATAATGTATTTTGATTTAGTTCAATTATCCACTTAACATACTTGACAGTTTCACACATTTCACGGTTCTTGAGATATAGCAAATACGCTCTTCTGATTACCTGAATGCACCAGGTGTCTTTTGATTTAGTTTAACATACTCATACATACTAACATACTCATAACATACTACGAGCATACAACTGTATACACGTAGTATCTTTTGATTTAGTTCAAAATTTCCCTCCATATAGCCTGAAAGTTTTAACTTAAAACCCTTATCAGTCCCTGAGGTATTACCGATACGTCTTTTTGTAAACCATGATAAGCATAGATTTTTTTAAATTTAGTTCACACCCTGAGAGTCTCATACTAATACCGTCGGGTTTTTATGTCACCCATGATGAAAAAAAAAATCCCTCGCTTACTGTATTAGCAGTAGGAACAGACTTTTCCACCACACCTCTGAAAGATCGTCTGCTACGATGGTCGATCTTATGCCAACCCTTCGGTGAACCTCAGCCAGCATTTGTCCCATCTTTGGCCGAATTCTGGAAGCCTCTAGTTGGCTCTAGACATTACCTAGGGTTCACCAAGTCTTTAACTGTCCTCCTAGTCTTCTATGTCTTGTTGGTACAGGTTGAGCAAGAAGTAATTTTTTGATAAAGCGATTGTCAGGGCAACGCAAAGCGCGGCCAAGCCAGTAAAGTCTAATGATGCCTTAGATTCAGTAAATATTGTAAGAGCACCGACGAGTTCTGTCATTTGAAGACTGAACTGACAGTTACGGGCGTAATATTTAACCCAGGAAACTGTCATCGAAGATCTCCAGAGCTTCCCCATGAGCTACTTTAATTGACCAGGATTCGACACCATAGAGAAGAACTGCAATCACTGTCGACTCAAAAATGCTCGTCTTTGTTCTTATGCTTATCTCTTGATGAATACAGAGGTGCTTAAAGAGTTAGGCAAGGACTGTGTGAAGCGTGGATATACTTCCGTTGACATCTTGATTACACCCTCCTTTCGAATTAAGCTCAAATCCCAGGTAGACGAAGCTGTCTACCTTTTCAAGTGGGAGACTATAGAGGTGTAGCTGATCGTTTTTTTTAAAGTTCAGATCAAGAATTTCATTTTCCTTGTGCTTATCCTTAGGGCAAGGCAGGCCAAGAAATTTGCCACTCTGTCAAGTCTTTACTAGGCTGATTCTGAAATCAGGGCCAGAAACTTTACATCGTTTGCGTAGTCAAGGTCTTTCGAATTTATATTTCTACTTGACACCCCATTCCAATTCAAGAAATGAGGACTATTTACTATAGAATGTGACTCTTGATGCGCATCCTTGGTAATACCAGTGTCTCGATAGCAGCAGAACAAAAAAAGGAAACATCAGTGCTTCCTATGCAGAAAAAAAAACAATTATTTTTCTTGTTGTTCAAGCCAAGAGATTTTTCTTGCTGTCCTAGCCAAGAGACTAAGTTTCCTCTGTAGGGTTTCCGGCCAAGAAGATTTCAATGGTGTACTTTGTATTCCGATACCAAAGCCTTTCTAGGGGGTTTGGGCTATTTTTTGGGTTACTATGGGCGATGTTCGTCCTTTACTAGGTTGTACCTATTGCAACAACCATGATAATACAAATAAGATTTTATAAGGAACGTTGGGATACGCATATATTCAGGGGGATGACAGCGCCCATTTTACTGCAGACAGTCTGTTTCTGTGTAGTCTATATTTTTGTAGTAGTCTTTGTGTGTCCATGTCTGTGCAATGGACTACTGTGCAGGGTGTGTGTGGAGTGGTATGTAGCTCCTTTGTGTAATAATATATATATTATACATAACATTAGTGCTAGCCAAAATTGAAGAGAGAAAAAAGGCGTACAATTTAAATAAAACAGTGGAACAAAAAAAAAGGAAAAATAACAACGGAACTCTAAATGTTAAGAATCCGAAAAGTTTTAATCCACGTCCGGGAGCCTATATCAACAGAAAAAAAAAGAAAAACAAAGCAAAAATTCTAATGAGTTAGATCATCTAAAGAAAAAGACAAAAACAATACAAGAGAAAAAGCAAAAATAAAAAAAAAAAAATTTTTTTGTTTTTTTCATTCTGTTTTGTTTTTCTTTTTCTTTAAATGATTTAACTTTTTTTTCCTTTTTCCTTTTTTTCCCGCTGATATACGGGAAAAACCGTGATTCCCGTTTTTTCCCCTTTTTTTCTCCCGGACGCGGAGTCGAAATATTCGGATTTTTATTATTAAAGTGTTGTTTTTGGTTTTTCTTTTGTTTGGTTCCACTGTTTAATTCAAACTTTACCCGTTTTTTCTCTCTTTAATTTTGTAAATGGAAAAGCAGTGTCAGGCACGTGCACAGGAACTTGTTTCGGGGGAGGGACAATCCTTCGAAACAGATGATAAAAGGCACATTATAGCACGTAACATCTACAAAAACCAAAAGAAAACATATCAAGAAATAGAGACTCACCCTATATTGCAAATTGCAACCTAAGAGCAGAGCTAAGAACAAAATTTTCCAGAATCTCATCTAATGATACAGATACATCTGGATGGACATTCTAAAGTGCAAAGCCATTTAGTCGGCCTTCATCCATTTGGCTACGGAAATAGATTGTTAGCCTTTTCACTGAAGAAAATTACCTTTCAACACATGCTTTAGAAGCGGGAATAAAATTGAAAATGCAGAGTAACATGTGGACGTTAGGAAATATGCCTCGTTAACACTCAGCCATGCTCTCCACTGCCGTCTTTGCAAAAAAGACAGGGACCTATCTTCAGCCACTTATCCCGCCATAGTTGAAGCTCAGTCTTCATAGCGGACTCCAAGCTTGTTAGATCTGAGGCATATAACTTTATCAGTTCTTTAACATCGCCAATATACTCTTTTACGACAAAAGATGGCAGCATTCCAATGAGGTCTTTCAGAAATTTTGTGCTATTGGAATCAAGATCCGAGTTATTGTATGAGTTGGTTCACGAATGGGATGAAAAGGGAAACTCGATAGTAAAATTCTATATTGCTTTTCTGCCGGGATATCATGTGCGATGTTGACAACATTTTTCTTGAGTGGCATGGCAATGGTGATTTACAGTTCTTGGCATATGCACATGACTTCCGAAAGCAGCAGACTAAACTTCTCCTCCGCCTTATTTCGTGTATCTTGAAAAATTTTTGTCACATTTTCGACAAACTGAATGCACATAGCCATATGAATGTCTTCTAACTGCAGCAACTAAGACAATTTCAGTGTGTATGCCAGAAAAAATCCATGACAATAAGGGTCACTATATAGTCCAAGCTCAGGGTGTTATTGAGCAGACTCCTGGCTTTTGACGAGGCCACGTAGTTCCCATTTGTCTCTATATCTTCTAGGGCCTTAAAGATCGGAAGAACTAACTGTTTGTATCTATATCGCATTGTTTCTTTCGACACATCAAGTTTCACACACTCCTTTCAGATTGACTTCAGTAAAAGTTTTTAAGACAGCGTTTCACTTGGCACTGAAGTGAAAGAAATTAACTGTTTCACGAATAACCATCACACAGTGCTTGATATCAGGGATCTTGCTCGAGTCTGTCAATACCAATTTCAAGGAGTGGGCGACACAGTGAACACACTTGGCGAGTGGCTATTAAATGCCCACTCATATTTGCAGCCATATCATATCCTTATCCCCTGCACAGTTTTATATCGAGATCAAGTTTATACATTCAACTTAGGATAAATTGACCGAGGCTTTCACCTCACAAGTCTTCAACAACAGCAAACTCAACAAAACCTTTCCTGATCTGAAAAGTTTCGCTGTCCAAAAATCGAAGCCCTAGAGAATCGAGAAGCCCTTTTCTGTTCCTGCCTTGATATGTCGGTTGTCGCGTCCGCCAGGATGGTGAAAAACAAGCCGATTTCACTTGATCAACAATCTCTACAGTAATGAGCGTCCACAAATATCAACTAGTTCGGTCTGAATTCTGGAGCTGCAGCACTGGGCATTACCCGCACTTTTCTCAAACACCTCTTTCACTATTGGATCGTCTTTCCTCCGATAGCGGACGGTACTAACATTTCCATCGTTTTTTACTGGTTATAAAAAACGGTCAATTTCCCCGAATCCTTGTCCCCACACAGTGCAAGTCCTTGCCGTCCACACAATAGTATTTTTTCTATGATGAGACGAAGCATTGTCTGTTTATTTCTATTTCATCTCTTTTCTGAGTATTCAAGACTTCCAACATACAGGACTTTCGCCTGCTCACTGTTGCCTGAAAACTTTCCCCCCAAACAACAGCGTCTGTATGGTAGGAGTTTGACTAATGTTTAGAAAAGTCTTCCTGGTCGTTTTTCCAATTCAGGTGAGGCTCCATGACAAGCTGTCCTAATTTTGGGTGAGACCCCTTTCTGGCTTGATCACGAGCAAACAGAGCACAATATTTGCAGGAACACCCTTTTTTCACTGAAGAAAATGCTAGCCAAGCGTACTTATCCGTTCAGCTAACTTGAAACTTCCTTGTTTTTGAGCCTGTGACATGAACTGGGAAAGGATAGTCCATGTTTGTTTTAAAAGGCCCTTTCAGTAAATTATACTTTGTTTCATCGGAAACTGAAACTCTTCTTTCAAAAAAGGTTCCAATTTCAAGCTCAACGTCAATGTTTATTTCATCACGTCTGTCTGCTACTACCTCAGCATTTGGTATTGATTTTTTGAGCTGAAGTCGAAGGTTCAGTCACAACGGCAATGTTGGGCTGGTCACTATTGCCACTTTTTTCCGAGTCAACCTCACTAATTCGTCGTTTTAACCCCAAAGCTGGAGAACACTCTGTTGTTTTTTCAACATTTTCACACTTGTCCTATCTTTAGCAACACTTGGTTTTAGACTGTCAACTAAAACTTCCTGGGTTTAATTGCAAGAATGGCCACTTCATCTCTTAGAGAAAGACCATCTACGAACAGATGATCTTTAAAAATTAACAGTTAGCTCAAAGATTGCTTGACAGAGGGTGAGAAGTTGGACAGTATATGGATTAATACTATGCTGGTGACCCCAGCGGGTAATTTACAGGCCGAAAAATCATCGAAAACGATGATTACATTATGTTTAGATCAGTAATTAGCCACTATCCCTTATTCTGTGAGTGAGAAGTACCAGAAAATTATGCAAAAAAAATTGTGAGATTTTGGGGAGGACCCGAGCCCGGTGGCCCCCCTACATACGTGCCTGAGCATTGTGGTCTAAGTAGTTATTTATATAATAATAATGCATATGCATAAATTGTTGGTTGTTTGTCGCATTAAAAACACTAAGAAAACAAGAAACACGTCAGTAATCAACTGTCACATCCATCTACAATGTTTATCACTTTTTGTTTGGGATTGGCTATAGACCTAGTACATAGGTATATGTGAGTTCCTTTGCTAGATATTTATTGATTGGCCTCTTTTGGAGGGAACTTAACCAGAGAATTAGAAATTTCAGTTTCCAGTGAGCCTCTTCCAAAGTTTATACGGCCATCCTTTTCATAATAAACTTACATGCCCCCGGGGCATAACTTACAGCCTTTGCCCCTGGGATCTGGGGTTTTCGTCAATCCCAGAGGCACTTTTATATGATCCTCTGACTGTTTTGAACAAAACGGCTATCTCAAAGTTTCGATCAGATGCATTCCGTAAACAGAGTTCGTCAGAAGAGAAGGGCTAATTGCCCTTTGATCACTTTTTATCGTAAAAAAGGAACTAGAACTTTCAATTTTCAATCAAATGAGCCTCCCCAAAAGTTTTTTCAATCACTCCTTCAATAAAAACCTTATATGTCCAAGGGTTATAGCTTACAACCCTTGCCCCTGGTTTTGGGGGGGGGATGCGTCAACCCCGGAGGCACTGTTGTATAATCGTTGGAAAATTTCAAAAAAAATAGCAATCTTAAGATTTTTATTGGATTCATTTCGGAAAAAGAGGCAAGGAGGGAGGAGGGTTAGTTTCCCTTTCAACTAGAACTTTCAACTTCCAATCAAATGAGCTCCATCCAAAGTTTATAAAACCGACCCTTCCATAAAAACCTTATAAGCCCCAGGAGCATAACTTGAAACCCTTGCCCTTGGCCTCCGGGGGCTGTTTCAACTTCGGAGGCATTGTTATATGATCTTGGGACTATTTAAACAGAATGGCAATCTCAAAATTTTGATCGGATGTATTTGGGGGAAAGAGGACGTGGTGGAGGGCTAGTTGCCCTCCCTTCCCTTTTGATTCGTAAAAAGGGAACAGGAACTTTAAATTTCCAATCAAATGAGCCTCTTCCAAAGTTTATACAGCGACCCCTTCAAGAAAAAAAACTTATATTTTCCCCGGGATCAGGGGGGGGGGGCGTGTTGACTCCAGAGGTTTTGTAAAATGATCTTTTGACTAATTGAACAAAAAGACTATCTCAAAATTTTGACTGGATGCATTTGAGGAAAAGAGGGAGTGGTGGGATAGTTGTCCTCTGATCAATTTTGACTCTTAAAAAAGACCCTAGAACTTATAATTTCCAAAAAATAAACCCCCTCCAATGTTAAAACGACTACACCTTCCATATGTAGTGCCTCTGGGAAAGAAATCATATAACACATTCAAGCCTTATGGCATTTACTATTGGGTACTAAAGCTTTCAATTTCCAATTGAATGAGCCCCCTCCGAAGTTAATTTGACTACCCATTCCATATTGTGCCTCTAGAAAAAAATAAATAATAAATAAAACATTCAAGCCTTATGGCTATGTTTTTTTCTCAGTGAATTACTTTGGAAATGAATATATTTTTGTCCAATATCTCGTCTCTACTCTCTTGTCATATTACCCCTTTTTGAGTCTTTCTACCTTTCAGAATACTTTTATTTGAACATTACTACAAGCTTTTCTACTAATCCACTTAGAGGCAAAGTCTAATGAATTGGTATCTTCAGGAAGACTCTCGATAGGATACTATTCCTGTTTTTTCTGTAAAGCCGTAAATCATTTAAGCCAAATGCCTTGAAATCATAAATAAGAAATTCTAATCTTTATCATTTGTTTATTTTATTATACATAAGATTATCATCTACGTAATTATTGCAGTATCAACGCAATTTTTTTTAACTGGCAGCTCTCCTCCTAATTAAAAGAAAACTGTTCCACAAAATAAGTTTTTCAAAGAAAAGTAGAGGTCCATTAAACCAAAAATGAGTAGAAATTAAGTCAAATAATCTTCCAAGCAAAAGACTTCCACAAATCGCCGTCAACGAATAAATGAACCCCAAAATGAACAGAAATTACAATAAATAATTGAATCAAATTCAAAACAATCAAACATTAAAATCAGCAGGGCTGACAACCCCCTGCCCTTCTTAAGACCAGAAAATAATTTGCACTTTACTTAAAAAAACAACAACAAATAAATGAACATGAAGTGTTAGTTTAATAACGTATACTGATATTTATTCCTGAAGGTCTTGATAATTTTCTTATTTTTTAAAGTTAATAAAGTGAGAACATGTAAAATATATTTTTTTTTGAGTAAAGAACAAATTATATTCTGATCTTGAGAGGGCATGAGGGTTGTCAGTCCTACTCATGTTAATTTCTGCTCGTTTTGAGTCTGACTCGGTTATCTATTGTAACTTCTGTTCGTTTTGGATTTCATTTATTTATTGATGGATATTTGTGGTAGTTTTACACTCGGAAGATTAGTAACTAAATTTCTAGTAATTTTTTGGTTTATTGGAGCTCTTTAGTTTTCTCTGAAAAATTTATTCTGGGGGAAAAGTTTTTAAAATTAATTTCTGTTCGTGTCTCATTGAAATAGTCTTTCATAGAAAAAGAAAATAATATGTTTTGTATTTTTATTTATTTTTTCTATAAAAATCCATAGTTTGGCTTGCGATTTGTACGTTGAAGGATGTTTTTCAACACTTTTTAATAAAATACACCCTTTAGGAAATCTTGACAAAATGGTATTGTTTAATTTAGTTTTATATCTCCTCATGTTGATCTGAAAAAGAAAATTCAATACCATTTTAAAAAATTCTATCCATTTTGATTTTATCTATCTTTGACAACCTGGATATTCTTATGCTCTTTTGATTTGGATAAATTATAAGAACAGAAGTATTAATAGCAGCATTTTTGCAACTTTCAAATCATTACCGCTAATTACTCTTGGGATATAGCTTAGATATTTTTTTGGCGAGCAGCATACATAATGTGCCTTTTTATTTAGTATTAAAGCATAATGGACTATTTGCATGGCCGTGGGGGTTGACATACCCAATATCTTTAGAGAGTTAGTTACTAGACCGTTCAACTATGCTGAACTAAATGTCTGTCTCAAAATTTTAACTGGATCTATCTGGAAAATTAATGGGTTTGAGAGGAGGGATGCTTGCCTTCCACTCACTTTTGACTCTTAAAAATGACACTAGAACTTTTAATTTCCAATTGATTGAGATCCTTTAAAATTTTCAATAGTATTGCTAGCTATAATAGAGCAGCTCTGTGTATGATATTGCTTATATACCCTTTTAAAAACCTGCATGCATACAGTTTTTTTCGTTTATTTGAAACTCTCCTAAGCGTTTCCTAAAAGTTTCAAAGTTTAATAACCTTACTGTCATCAGTTACAGTAATCGTTGAAATGGTATTAATAGTACACACATAGTGCCTTTTGGCTAGTTCAAAATCCACCACAACTTACCCTTAAAGGTCTAACTTAATAACGTAAGCCGTTATTGAGACATTGCTGTGTGACTCTTTTGACAATCCACATACTCATAGTTCGTTTTGATGTAGTTCAAAGTCCGCCTAAATATTCCTTGATAGCTTCACTTTAATACCCTTAGCTTGCGTAATAGCAATAATTGCAGTAGCAGTAGTAGAATTAGTGACAATATGCGTATAGCACCTTTTTTTTTATCAACACCCCATTCAACACAAGCTGAAAGTTTCAATTTTATCAACTGTTTAACTGTTGATAATTGATTCAATCAATCATCAACTGTTCCTGAAGTATTGTTGATATGTCCTTTTGACAACCTGTGTGGGCATAGGTTGTTTCGATTTAGTTCAATGCAGTTTCAACATTTTCCTAACTTTTCGCCTTAATAGCCTTAGCTTTAGAATCAGTGGTAGTAGTACTAGTAGTAATAGCAGTAGTAGTAGTATGAGTAGAAGTAGAAGCATTAGGATGCAAGTATTTTCTTTTGGTTAGCTCGGAATCCCCCACAACAGGCCTTCAATATTAACCAAATTTTTCGCCTTAATGCCGTTAGCTTTAGTAGCAGTACCAGTAGCAATAATAGTAGCTGTAGCAGCAGTAGCTGTCGTAGTAGTAGCAGTAGTAGTAGTAGCTTTAGTAGTATGCGTAGAAGCAATAGTATTAGGATGCAAGTATTGAACTGTTGAACTTTGAACTTTGACTTTGTCGAATATAAACACACTAATAAACGACAACTCCAGGGACCGATCAATGAGCTCTAGGGCCTAAATGTAGACCCTGGAGAACTCGAGTGTTCATATAAATATAATCACTGATTATTGACAAAACAACAAAGTGTTAAACTTTGAAAGAGAAAAAAAGAATGCTGAAAAAAGGAACTGTGCTCTACATGAAAAAGAGAGAATCCTCCTAAACAATATTCATTTGTACTAGAAGAAAGAAGATGTTTCTCATAATTGCACCGAAACGACGGAACTGAAACAAAATCTTTTATTTTCAGGGGAATACTGTTCCATAATTTCACTCCAACGTAATTGATAGAAAAAGCTGTTCTTTGTGTGTTACAAATATCCGAGATAAGAGAAAAATGTGTAGATGACGACGTTGGAAAAGCATGATATTATGACGATAAATGAAAAAGGACAAGTTGTGTTAGTCCTTGGGGTGCTAGATTATTCAAGTATTTATACATGAAAACAGCAGTGTGGAGCCGGAAAGTTTGTCTTACTGTTAGCAACTGAGATTTAAGAAAAACTTCTTTAGTATTAGGTTTATTAAAATAAATTGACCTTACAGCTCTATTTGGTAAGATTTGAGTTCTCTTTAAATTATAACAGACAGAATTAGCCCAAACATAACAACTATATTGGATATAAGGATAAACAAGAGTAAAATAAAGGTCTCGCAAAACTTTTTGTGGAAGGAAATTTTTGAGTCAATACAAAATCCCAGCTTCTCTTGCAATTTTTATAGATAATGAATTTACATGTTCTTTCCATGATAAAAATTCATCAATGATTACACCTAAATATTTAAATTTTGAAACCCTGCATATCAAATATCCATTCTTTTGGTTAGTCCAACATCCCTCCCAACAGGCCCTGTAGATTTAAAATTCATACACAAATTTGTTCCTAAGATATAGCTGATGCTCCCTTTTGTCAACCTGCATACAGACGGCGATTTGTGATAACTCCATAATTGTAAATTTTCAGAAGAGCAAATGAAAAACTTCATAACTTTCTTTATTTCCCCTCTGATACTAATCATAAAACAAAAACAGATTGATATGTAAAATCAATGCATATCAATCTGTTTTTGTTTAACAGTTATCCGAGGGGAAATGAAAAAAAAACTTTGAGGTTTTTTGTTTGCTCTCCTGATTCTATTTTACTTTTTTAGAGTCGAGAGAGATCGGAGGGCAACTAGCCCCCCACGCCCTTTTTTCCCCCAACCCATCAGATAAAATTTTGAGATACCTATTTTGTTAAAATAGTGCAAGCATCAGATAATAAAAACTCTGGGGTTCACACTACTTCCCAGGGCCAGTGGGTAGGCGTTGTAAGTTATGCCCTGAGGTTTCTGGTTCTTATAGAACAGATACTCATATAAACTTCAAAGAGGGCTCATTTGATTGGAACTTGAAAGTTCTAGTATACTTTTAAAAAAAGATCAAAGGGCAACAAGCCCCCTTCCCGTCGACACCCTTTCCCCCCCAAATTCATCCCATAAATTTTTGAGACAGTCATTTTGTTAAAAATAGTTCAAACATTAGATAATTAAAACTCCGGGGTCGATACAAACCCCCAGAGCCCGGGGGCCAGTGTTTTAAGTTATGTTCCGGGGGAATATAAGGTTTTTATGTGAAGGGAGGTTGTATAAACTTCAGAGGTGGCTCCTTTGATTGGAAATCGAAAATTCTAGTAACCATTTGACGAGTCAAAAGGGATCGGAGGGCATCTACCACCCCCCTCCACACACACGCACAAACACATCCTCTTTTCCCAAAATACATACAATCAAATTCTGAGATCGCCAGTTTGTTTGAAAAGTCCAACGATCAGATAAGAAAAACTTTGGGGTCAACATACTCACCCTCAAAGAGCTATGGGGAAGGATTGTAACTTATGTTCTGGGGGCATATAAGGCTCTTATGGAAGAAGTGGTCGTATAAACCTCGAAGGAGACTCAAATGAATAGAAATTGAAAGCTCTAATTCCATTTTTAAGAGTCAAAAGTGATCCGATGGCAACTATCTCCCCCCACCAACTATCTTCCCCAAATGTGTCCGATCAAATTTTTATATAGCCATTATATTCAAAATAGAACAAACATCATATAAAAAAGAAGTAGTACCCCTTCTCGGTTTTCGTCGGGCCCAATAGCAGATTGACATGGGATTTTCATGAGCCCAATAGGGGGTGTACAAGTGTAGCTCCTAATCCCTCGCACCAGTGCAATGCCACCCCTGAGTCAAAAGTAATCAGAGGGCAAATAGCCCCCGCACAATTTTTTCCAAAATACACCCGATAAAAATTTTAATCCTAGTTCAAGGATTAGATAATATAACTCCGGGGTGGACACAACCCCCCAGGGCCACGAGGAAGGCGTTGTAAGTTACGCCATAGGGCCATATACGGTTTTTATGAATGGCTTCTCGTATAAACTTCAGAAGGGGTTCATTTGATTGTAAATTGAATGTTCTAGTTCCCTTTTTAAGAGTAAAAATAAATCGGAAGTCAATTAGTCTCCCTCCCCATTCCCTTTTTGTCCAAAAACCCATCCAATAGAATTTTGAGACGGCTATTTTATTCCTTTAACAGAAAGTAAGTAACCCTTCGCTTGTCAAGGTCATCCCCTAAGGTACTCTTGAGGATTAATGATCTTTTATATAACTGATTTCTCTAGTCTTGAGTTTTAGTTCTATAATGGCACTTCCCTAAGGTACTCTTGAGGATCAATAAACTTTTACGTAACTGATTTCTCTGGTCTTGGGATGTAAGTCACGCAATAGATACTGAGAGTCTTTTGAATCTTCCCGGCAATGAATTCTACGGGTGTCATGCATCACTGCGTCGTATGGATAAGAATAGCATCATGCATCATTGCACAAGAGTCAATAAACTCTAGAAAAATCGATTTCTCAGGCCTTGAATGTAGATACTGGGGACTCCTAAGAACGAAGGAATGACGTGCTAGTCAACGGAACTAACAAGTAAGTGCTAATAAATTGTTCTTAGAAATATATTGACAAAAACCCTCAACCCTCAAGTATCACCTTATGAACTAACAATTAAATGAAACGAGTAGTATCCTATTAATACTTCCAACTACATCCATTGAATTTATGAATTATTTGTCTGGTGTAAGAATCAGACGTGAGACCTGAGATTTCCTACGATATAAGAACGATGTGTTTGCCATCTGAAACAACAAGTCAATGATATTATTATTTTCTTAGAAAAACATTCTAAGCAATATGTTTCATGCACTTGCTATGCCATTGAATTGTATTTTGGTTTTATGCTTAGTGGAATGGGTTGTTTTTCATACAGTTTTGTTTTATCGAAACACATTTACAATCCGTTTACTTACCAAGTTGCAGATAATTGTATGTTATATATCATCTTTCATTAAAAAAACGTCCCTCCCTACTAGTTATTCTTAAACTTTTGAGTTCAGTCCATGGATTATTTTTGAGTCCATGCCTTAGCATGATTATTAGTAGAATATGTATTATGAGTAATACAAGGTCCCTCTCCCCTTAAAATATTTTTTCTGGTTGTAAACAAGATATGGATAGCCACGGTATCGTAATAAATATGACTAGACGCCATATCCTCCCTTTTTTAAAAAACGTCCCAAAGAAAAAAATATCTCGAAGTTGAAATAACGCCGCGAAGAAAAAAATAAGTCACGACGAAAAAAGCGTCTCAAAGTAAAAAACAAGCGTCTCGAAGAAAAATGTTACGAAGAGAAAACGTCTCAAAGTTAAAAAACCTCTCGAAGGCAAAAAACGTCGCAAAAACGTCACAAAAAAACAAAAACGTCGAAAAGTTAAAAAACTGTCTCGAAGAAGAAAACATCACGAAGAAAAAAAAAACATCTCGAGGTTAAAACAAAACGTCACGAAGTTAAAAAATTGTCACTAAGAAAAAAGTCGCGAAGTTAAAACAAAACGTCTCAAACTTAAAAAACGTCACGGAGAAAAAATGTCTTGAAGTTAAGAAACAACATCTTGAAAAAAACGTCACAAAGAAAAATAACGTATCGAAGTTAAAAAACGTAGTTAAGAAAAAAATTCTCGAAGTAAAAATTGTCTCGAAGTAAAAAGAAGTCTAAAAATAAAACAAAATGTCACGAAGAAATTAAAACTTCTCGAAGTAAAAAAAAAATCTGGAAGAAAAAAACGTCTCGAAGTTGAAAAACGTCTCGACGTAAAAACAAACATCTCGAAGTAAAAAACCGTCTCAAAGTTAAAAGAACCATCTCATGAAGAAATAAAAACGTCTCGAAGCAAAAAAACGTCTCAAAGTAAAAAACATCTGGAATTTAAAACAAAACGAATCAAATTTAACAAAAAACAAACATCACGAAGAAAAAATATCTTGAAGTTTAAAATAAACCGCGAAGAAAAAACAATATCTCGAACTTCAAAAACGTCACAAAGAAAAAAACGTCTCGAAGTTATAAAGAACATCTCTCGAAGAAAAAAATGTCTCGAAGTTAAGAAAAAAAAGTCTTGAAAAAAAGTCACAAAGAAAAAATAGCGTCTCGAATTTAGAAAAAAGACTCAAAAAAAAAAATGTCGATAAGAATAAAATGTCTCGAAGTTAAAAAAAAGTCAAAAAGAAAAAAAACATCTCGAAATTACAAAACGTCACGAAGAACTCTATTTCTAGACTTATTACCAGAAGCAATCTCACTGATAGTTTCAAACAAAGCCATGATTGATGACAATATTGAAATAAATTATCTTTACTGCATCTGTAGCATCTGTAAAGGCCGTTACCCTTAAAAAATCAGACACAACACAACCCCCAAAAAGCGGAAAAACGACAAAACAACCACTAGTCTGAAAATTCCAAGAATCAAGTCCTTTAATTGACGGTTGAATATTCAAAAAATTAAATAAAAGCACTTTTGCATACAACAAACTCAGCTACTAGATAAATTCCGAATATTTTAGCTGCTGACTAGTATAAAAATTTAATAAAAACACTTTTCACTACAACAAACTCAGATAGTTGTTAAATTCTGAGTGTTTTAGTTACCGACTGCATATAAATTTTTTTATTAAAAGCAATTTTGAGTACGATAAATTCAGTTACTTGGTAAATTCAAAGTATAACAGAATTAAGTAAAAACACTTTTATATTTCCCCCGAACAATTCCCCCGGAACATTTACGCATGTACAATTGAGTCACCAAAGAAAAAGTAAGACAATTAAAATGATTTTGTCTAAGAATTCTCGTCATTTCCCTGTGCGTAAAATTTTCCTTGGAAAGTTCACCTTCGGAATGGGAAATTTTTCCCGTGAAAACCCCCTCCGGAAAAAACCCCCCCCCCCCCAAAAAAAACGTATGTGTACATTCCAGTAAAGATACGGTACTGTATTTAAATAATGGACAAATTTCATAACTTACAGCCCTTTCCCCAGTGGCTCTGGGGGGGGGGGCCTGTCATACCTGGAGGTATATCTATTGGACCATTCAACTATGCTGGACAAAATGGCTATCTCAAATTTTTGATCAGATGACTTGGGAAAAAAAAGCGGCAAGGGAGAGGAGCCAGTTGCTCTTCAATCTTTTTGGTCGCCTAAAAAGGGCAATAGAATTTAAAGTCACCGTTCAAAGCCCTCTCTTGTTCTTTTAGGACCATTGATTTGGTACGATAACTCCAGGAGGAAAACAAACAAATAAGCCCACATTCACAATCTTTCTTCTGGCAAAAAAGACAAAATGTCACATTTTGCAAATAGGAGCTTAGTTTTCTGATACGCTGCACCTGATGTTGTGATTTTCATTAAGATCCCTTACTTTTTGGGGTATTTATCCCTTTTTTCAACAATAAGGCAAATTTTTTCAGGCTCGTAGATTTTAAGGGGTAATATTAAACTTAATAAATTTTATGTATTTGAACGGAGGATAAAAACAAACAATTCTCTTGATGTGTCTATTGTTTTCGAAATTTCGTTTTTTAGAGTATCGGTTAATATTGGGCCGAGTTACTTCTGACAGTTCATTTCTACGAACTGTTTGATTCCCCTCTATCGAAAGTTAACCATGATTGGACGTCGGTAGTGACACAGTAATTTATTTAAGTTGTGACGTATTTTGAAACGTTTAGCTTTTTCTTTATTGTGTTTTTATTTAGTTTTTCTTTTTAATTATTGGTGTGTCTTCTTGCATTTTGTAGAAAACGGTTGCAAATAAATAAATAGTTATATCCGGTCCATACAAAGTAGTAATAGTAGGCTAATACCGTTAATTTTAGGATCATTTATCCAATAATACTGAACGTTATATAGCATTGCATAGCTGCGTACCCTTTTGTTTGGGGGGGGGGGTATCAGTGGACCTCTCATTAGGGGTTCAGAGGTACATTAAGCCCCAAAAATCATTTTTGCCCTCAAATTTTCAAAATCTTCACGGGAGGTGGCTCAGACAAACAGAGAGAAGTGCAGGGCAATATGCCTAACCTCCATTCATACGGAGCAATAAATTGGGACTAAACGAGCAATACATGTTTTGAAGGGGTGAAAAAAAAAACTACCCTCTTGATGCAGGAGTGGTAGTTTGCGACAAAAAAAACATTGGTTTTTGAAAATCGAAGCAGTGAGAGAAAAACTCGAACTATAGTGCGAAGAGTAAGGTGTTTAGGAGATGACAACCTCCCTTATAACCGAAATATCTGGTTTATCCCTGTACAGCAAATAATACTATATTAGCCGTTATTCTCAAAGCATTGATAAGAAACAAAAATAAAATAAAGAGGATACAGGGAGCTAAGGGCGGAGTAATTTTGTTCTGTAATTTTCGTTCGTTTTATGTCTGACTTCATCGTTTCAGACTTTATTAATAACAACCTCTGTTAGCTCTAATTTTGACTTATTGTCAAAAAGTAGTAATACTCGACTCCTTCTCAATTTCCATTCTATTTTGTTGAATATTATTCTTTGCTTTTTCGACTATAACGGTGGATAACTGATAATACATCTAATGAACAACTTCTTGGATTGTCAATCAAACTTATATACCTAATAGCAGGAATTACCTTCGGCGCCACCGATTGTGGCTAGTCTTAAAGCATCCTGATAGCTAAATGGTATATATCCGCCATTTTTTACAGAGGCAATTATGTTTGAGACAGTTATTGAACATCTCATGGCATCTAACATAGAAATGCTGTATCCTCCGGAAACATCTGAAAGGGATAATTTGCACAGTTTCACATTCAGATACATAAATTCAAAATTGAATAATGTAAAAGTGTATTTTAACTGAATTAGGGAAGCAATGAGAGAGAGCAAAGACTCAGACAACTGAGGGGTCATCGGACCTTACCTTTATGTACAAAAGCTATACCTATTTCATACGGAAATGTTAGGAGAAATTATTTAACAAGTAAAACCGTTCTGAAATAAATTTTTTGAATTAGTAGGCATATTAGTTGTTTTTTTTACTCCCATTTCAGCCAGGCAAACAGGAATTTATTTGGCTAGATAGTACAGGGATAATGAGGTTTGACCAGGAACAAATTGATAAAGTAATGCTCTCTTCACTATCCAGACCAGAAAAAATCGCTGAACAACAGATCCAAAATCCCCATCTCTAACACGTTGCGAAATTTGTTTTTTTTGCCGTTTTTGTTTATTAATTTTTTATTTTTTTGGAAAAAAATGAAATGTCACGAAACTTGTGTTTGCTATGTCTTTTTGTGTCAAATTTAAAAGCTGAAACAATATCCGATGTTAGTTTCTCCGAAACGTCAAAAAATTAATGAGAAATACTCTGTTTTTGAACAAAAATGAACAAATTTTAACGTTTTAGGTAAAAAAAAACAAGCGTTCGATAGAAGTTTCTAGATCAGTTTTGAGTTGACAAACTAGGTTTTCTGAGATACTTCAAGATCTTTTTAATACCCATCCTCCCCATTCTTCCCAAAAAACCTTGCTCTTCGCAGGCATTTGAGATCAAAATCAGTTCACCTTCATCACCATAAAAAACGACGTGGTAAAAATTATTTTCAATAAAACGTAAGACATTTGCACGTCTGATTGATCAAAGAAACAAAATCACAGGGAAAATTAAATCACAGGTATAAAGCTCATCCTCAGAAAATTCATCTTCTTGACACATCACGTTGTTGCACGAAACTCCTCTACATACAAGACAAGCTATGGTGCATTCCAGGCCATTTTTCTTGCAGGAGTATCTCTCACTGTCGGAACCATCAGCTTGGCAAGAACATTTCACTTTCTTTAGAAGATGAGGAGGAACAGCGGGGAGGTCCGTCATTTTTGGCTCTAAAACTTCGTTGCCTTGAAGGTTCCATCCCCAGCTTAGGGGGTCAACTGTATTCCCTAGTCAAAGCTGAACTGGGCTGTAGACTCGGAACGAATGATACTTCGCTGACATTATAGTCGGAGGCAGCTCTTATGGATGTACGAATGAGGTGGCAGTATTTACTTTCCTCTGGAAAGTTTGGTTCCTGGCAGTGTCAAGACTTGGCAGATCCTAGTAGTTGTAGAGTATGAGCAAAGCTTTCTTTCCAGCCGCAGGCATCTCATCATGAGAAGCAGATTTTTTGGTAAACAGGGTACCGGCGTCTCTGAAAATCGAGCTGGATAATAATAGTTGAAGAGCTTTTCCTTTTCCGATGCCATAAAGGTGCGACATTGTGTCGCAAACCAGTATGGCGCGACAGAACGGCATCAGCTGGCAAACTTTTGATCCTAGCTTGTCTTTTATGTGACAAACATCACAAGCTGAATATTCACTTCCAAATTTCACTTCCGGCGAGAAGTGAACTCGATTTGAACTCGTGTCTACATGACAGATGAGGAGGACGAGAACATCCGTGTCATCAGCAACCACAATGGTGTCGATATGGAGTACAGTTTCTGTAGCCTTCTTCACTATGTCTAGATCAGCATCTCCTTCAGAGTGGTATACATAGCAACCGCTGGCTACTGGAGCGTTTCCAAGAATCTTCAGAAAACGCGATTTGTTCTTCTTGCATCAAAAGAAACTCGTCTTTCTTCATGCAAAGATTCATGTCTTCGGGAAATAGCACTTCGCAGCCGACAGATCTAGCTTGACGCAACTGGATTGCATCTTTGATTGACAGACTGCCGTCGTAGCCGTCGAAGACGACAACTCCACGGGGATACTTTTTTTTGACGTAATGAATGTACGAAGACAAGATAGCCTTGTATTTGGAAGCGACCTTCCACGAGATCCGATGGAGAAGGGCACCCCCGTCGAAGACGAAGCTGGTAATTCCCACTGGTCTTGGGGACTGAGCATCAAACCCACAAGACTGATAGACTGCTTTTGCTGGCTCGGGCTTGTTGGCCTTTCGCATAAATCCGTTTCTTTCGAAAAGAGCAGGAGTAATGGTACAGAGCTCACACTTGAAGTAATCTTCCTTGAGACCTGGTCTCTGGGCAACGATAATGAATCTCTGAAAAAGTAGCGCCGGGTCGATGTGCACCACTTCAGAAGAGCCCAACTTTTTTGTGGTCATTAGAGTCACTTGGTCTTTCTTTGTAAAGACTTGTTCCTTCAAGGTCTTTTCTGACATCTTGTCTAAGAGTTTCTTCCCAGAAGATTTGGCTTCGTCAACATTCACGCCTGGAGATGAAGTTACTCCATTTGCAACTTTTCTCAGTTGTACATTGCCTTTGAATGGGGATGAAATTTCGAAGAAACCTACCAACTTCGTGGTATCTTCACAGTCACGGGTTTGTCTGTTCAGACTCAAGTCATGATGCTGCTCGCTTGTAGAGTAGCCAATATTCGTCAGGTTCTCCATCAAAAAGTTGACTTCAAGACACGACAGCCTCGATAGGACCCAAATCACTCTCTGTCAGTCATGCCACCACCACTAGTGAGTCCTCCCCATGTCTTTAGGCTTCGTATGTACTCTTGTTCGATAAATAAGTCTGCTGAGAGGCCAGCCCAGTGCCGATCTGACCTTCTAATCGTGTGTCCTTGCTCACTGAACATCTGAAACATGTTTGGGTGATGACTGGGAAGTTTAGTCATCTCTTGGATGTACAACCAGCCAGATTTCACGTAAAGGTTGTGCCAAGATGCGGCTAGGTAGGGAAGCATTTCTGCTGCAACCTGCAAATGCAGGTCCCATAGGCCCAGTCTCTCCGCAAGATATAAACTTGGGAAGCTTTTCAACCATGTCAAGGTACTACAGCCAGAGCTTTGCTCTTCGGTGATCTCATAGGTCTTCAATCTTCTGTTTGATAATACTTTCCAGTAGTCCCAGCTCTGATGCTTCGTCAAGGTCTCTGGGGGACATTTTTTCCTCAAGGTTGTATTTGTAGAGTTTCTTAAGGCCAAAAGTATCCAAAGTTCCCGCATCTTGTCCTTAAAAATGAGCGTAGAGAGCCGAGCTCACGAGAATGTAAGCTTTAATAACTCTAGAAATCGCTTTCCCAAATAGTATATGTAGCACCGTTGCCGGTGCGTATACTATTTCCAAGATTTCTGTGAGCCCACTGTCTTGCATCAGGTGCCCTATGCATCCGACGAAGCTTATCATCAAGTGAAAGTCTACAAGGCTGATGATAATGTTGTCCAGCTCATTTGGCACGTCGGACTTGATAATCTTCATTGCCTTCCACCAAAGTGGCTGATCGAATGTGACGACTGGCGTAAATCCGTATTTCCTCTCTTGACAGGCAATGAAGCACAGGGTTGAGTATAGGCACGACTCATTGCTACAAGGCAGATCGATCATGGGAAAAAGACATAATACTTGCCTTGTCGCAAGGGGTTTGTGCATCTTCGTTCAGCGAGTGCGAGAAAATCGATTGCCTAAAACCATTCCAGTTAGGTCTTGGGCTCATGAAAAACCACGATAACAAACAGAGCTGGTCAAGGAATGCGAATGGATCATTCACAATGGTCTGTGATATTTTCTCATACCGAATCTGGTCTATGAAGGGGAGTATGCAGAGAAGAACTTTTGTTGATGCAGGCCATGTCCTAATTAAGGATATGTAATTCAGCTTATTTACAAGTTCGGTAAGAAAGAGCCTACCCCTAATATTTATATCAATAAACTACAAACGTCAATGAGATTCTTTGTACGATCCGGAGCTGAGGTAAGTTTCTTTTTGCATAAGACTGCATCTCGGTTACCACATAATGGCTTTGAGAACGTGTGTAAATGTAATAACGTTAGCTTGAAAAGATATGGATGTATACTGAAAAAAGACAAACAAACGGACAAAAAAAACACACAAAAAAAGATATAATGGAAATCACTTATTTTTTTTTGCCAAAAATAGCGAAATTTTGCTTTTTTTTCTAAAAATGGATTTTTCATTTTATTTGACGTTTATAAGAAAAACGAACGTCAGAAACGGTTTCAGCTTTCAATTCTAATACAGATAGACGCATCAACCACTCATATCGTGGCACCTCATTTTTTCATGAAAAATAAAAATTAATGTAACAAAAATTGCGAAAATAGAACAAATTTCGCAACGAATTAGAGATGAGGATTTCGGATATGTTGTTCAGCGCTTTTTTCTGGTTCGGATGGTGAAGAAAGCCTTACTTTATCAATTGGTTCCTCGTTCGGGCATATTTTTTCCGTATTATAACTGAACTAAGAGAGGAAAGAGGGTATTTGAGAAATTACGAAACAGGTAAAATATATAAAACAAGCTAAATTGTAGAGAAAATCCTGAAAACCTTGAGATTTAAAGAAATAGTTGTCCCTTACCTATTTACTTCCCCAAACTATCTTTTCTGCCCTTATTTGTGTGTCCATACTGGCGAAATATAATATCTTCCTAAGCTTAAAATGTTTATGTCGAGACAAAAAATGTACTAGCAAATCCATCTACTGCATGCTCTTAATAATCTCTATTACGATTTAAGTTTAACTGCAATAGAAAAAGGGGGAGGCAGGGTCCAAAAATTGCAAAACTCAGTTGATTACGAGAAGTTTTGTTTTATAATTTTGGAAGAATCATTTGAAACTAAGGTCAGCTGTTTCTGCTTAAAACCAAATTATTCTTTGTTTCCTGATATCCGATCAATTTTCTTGCTTTATTTTAAATTCACCTGTATGCTTTCTTTGCTTACGGGAGTTTTGTATACAATCTTATGTTTGATTGCTCTGACTTAGAAACAGAACCTTCCATATTTTAATAAAGTTTAAAAATATCCTTTGGGGGGAAAATTTTTCTTAGAATGAAATGAACATCAGAAATAGGCAATAATAATAATAAAAACAGTTATATATTATCACCCTCTGTACATAGCAAAAACGTAGTAATAGGTGTATTTTAAAAAAGGAAAGAAAAACGGAAAGAACACTGCCAAAAGTTACACTTAATAGCTTCAACTTTCAAGCACTCACTCAACATGGGTCAAATACTTTGAGAATTTACAACTTAGGACATTTGGCACTTACTACGCCACTTGGCTTAAAACAAGTCAATGGAGAATCGACAATTCTAGAGCAGCGCCAAGCAAACTTATTTGAAAGACTATCCATTATTTGAAAAATCTCCAAACACCGTGCCGTTGGGAAAGGTAGGTCTTAGGCCCAAAACACACTTGTCGTTTCGTACCGAACGTTTGTTTACCGGAAGGCGTCAGGACATCGACACGTCAGGACCACTACCATCAGGACATCGACAAAATTCGTAATAACATCGACAAGAAATCCGTCAGATCATTGACACGTAAGGACATCGACAGTCAAAGCATCGACACGTCAGGATTTCGACGGTCACAATCGCTACCCGCCAGAACATCGACAGTCATAACATCGACACGTAAGTTCATCGACAGTCACAATCGCTACCCGTCAGAACGTCGACAGTCAGAACATCGACATGTCAAAACATAAAAAAAAATTTTCATAACGAAATCTGTCAGAACCACTAACCGTCAGACTGTCAACAGTCATAATATCGACCCGTCACAACATCTAAAAATTTTTCATAACATATAAAATAAAATTTTAAAAGTTTAGTTTTTTGGTGTTTAGGACGGAAAGCTACCTACGTTAGATTAGGTCACGTATTTAATATATGTTAGGCTTTACCCCCCCCCCCCCGCCCCCCTGATGTGCAATTATATAGCCGAAATTTGTTTCTAAACTATTATATACTTATTACTATTATATAAACCTATCAATTTTTTTACATAACGAAAATCCGTCAGAACCACTAACTGTCAAAACGTCGACAGTCATAATATCGACATGTCATAACATCTAATTTTTTTTTAAAGGTTATGACGTGTCGATGTTATGACTGTCGACGTTCTGACGGGTAGCGATTGTGACTGTCGATGAACTGACGTGTCGATGTTATGACTGTCGATGTTCTGACGGGTAGTGATTCAGATTCCATGTGAAAACCATCTTTGAGACCTAGTGTCTTTCAGTGAAGTTGAACAACGAATTTTCGAGAAAAAGTGATACGAAAATGGTTTCGAGTCCACTTGACACTTAAGATTCTTATGGAGCCTGATAGTTAAATCAAAATTCCCTCAACCCCAAAAATCCCAGAGGCATTTTTTCTCTCATTATTGTTTATCAAATTCTTATTCAAAACGAAATTATATTGCTTATTCAAAACGAAAGATTTTTCGTACTTTAATCCCCAAGTTCGTTTCATTTTCTTTTGTTTTCGTTTTTTCTTTAAACTCTTACTTGCAATAATGTTTTTAAAGAAATTGTCGGCTTTCGTAATCTACTGGCATCTCAGCACCAAACAGAAGTTGTACTTTGCAATATTTTCTCATGTGAAGAAAAGTTTTACATATAATATGGAAGTTTTTTGGTTCATACTGATATTAAGCGAGTAACTGAAGGTTTGGAGAGTTGAGGACTGATATCTTTCGAAACGCGGATATTTTGACCGTTCTGCCAATAGTCCTCTTTAACGGCTTATGCAGGTCAGTGTGGGCAGCAGTGTGAGGGGGGGAGGTTAGTTATTATAGAACCTAAGACCCATGCAAACATCTGAACTAGAAGATCGAATCGCGGCGTCTAATTCTCCCCTTCCCTTACTTTTTACACAGACTGAAGCATCCTAGAGGCCACACTGTAACAGTACACTCTATAACTTACACAGCTAGGTGTTCCAGATACTTTTAGTTTTAGTCGTACGGTCAAGCTTTAGAGAGAATTTGCCAATAGCTGTGTTAATTCTGCCGACGACGACCGGTTCGTTACCCCTTCAAAAGGGAAGTCAAGTTTCTTCACGAAAAATATTAACTCTATGTTTTGCCAGATTTCCTCCCAAAAGAATAAGTCAGTGTTCCAAAATTATGATATGGATTTATAAGGTACGTGTCAGCGTTTATGCTATGCAAACTTGCGTCTTCATTTCGGTATATATATATATATATATATACATATATATATATATATATATATATATATATATATATATATATATATATATATATATATATATATATATATATGTTGTTAGTAGTAGTGGTAGTATATATATATATATATATATATATATATATATATATATATATATATATATATATATATATATATATATATATATATATATATATATATATATATATATATATTATATATATACTACTACTACTACTAACAACTCATCTCAGCACCAAGCTGCCTGAGGCCAACACAGCTACGCACGCCCCTCCTCCACTCCCAATCTATTCAAAGCCTCCCTTTACACCCGCCCACGAAGTTCCCATTTCCTTTAAATCTTTCTCTATGACGTCCTCCCACCCCAGACGGGGACGACCTGCTTTCCGTTTAGCCCTAGATGGTTGGCCGAAAAGAACGATCTTCGGCACCCGGTCATCCTTCATCCGCACAACATGCCCTAACCACCTCAACCTTTCTTTCATTATAGACTGAAAGCGGTATTGAACCATATTTTTTGTAGAACCAATTGTTTCAAATACAGTCAGTCAGCCAGGTATCCAGAACAATCCATAAGCAATTTCTGTCATCACTGTAGCTTCTAATATTCTAATCTTGGTTTGCAGACTTCCTATTCTTCCAAACTTTTTTAACTATGAAAAAGTACCATGAGCCTTGGCTATTCTACTTTTAACATCTTCACTGGTCCCACTGTCTTTACTAATAGTACTACCAAGGTAAGTGAAGCTGCCCACCTGATCAATCTTTTTGTTACCCAACATTATATTTTTACATTCATTTAGGCTATTCCTAGCCTTATAAACATTAATTCTCAAACCTACTCTAGCACCCTGAACTGGCAAAACCTCTAAAAGTTCATTCATTTTGATCATACTTTCTTCTAGGATGCTTAAATTGTCAGCATAATCTAAGTCCAGGACTTTTTTCCCTCCCCATTTGATTCTGTGGTCTCCTGT
>NC_142809.1:30972353-31032353 GCF_049724085.1 Artemia sp. Qi Xiang Cuo
CTTTCTGTCTTCGATTTTTGTTTTTTCGACTCAGTGTTTGTTCTGATGTGTTTGAGTTTAGTTCAAAGTTTAATTTTTCTCTTTTTTTTGCACTGAAAACGACTTGGCAGAGGTCCTTGCCAAAATATCTGCTTTTGTCCTCATGGCTTCTTTTCTGCCAACAGGCTGATATCACCCTCGTTTTTTTAGTTGTTTAATTGTATTATTTTATTTTCTTGTTTGTCATACGTCATGTATAGCCAGTGTGGTCTTAGAATGCATTTGCAAAAAAAACATTCTTTCTTATGAAAAGTCCAAGAATTTTATCAGCATTGCCAGCGAAGAATTTCCAATAATAGTAACAGTAACAATAACACAAGTATCTGTAAATTTCGTTAAACATACATTAATAATTCTTTTGAGGCATTCCGGTACTTTAAAGAGTCACTCTATCACGTCCGTTACAAGCTTTTTTTGTTGCGTGGCCACACTTTTCAGAATTGATTGAGCGGTCTTGCCATAGCTTGTGTAGCTTAGATAAGAGATTCGAGAAAACTAAAAGCTGGCACCTACTTTCCCGGAAATCATAGAAAAAACAATTTAACTTATCCAGTTTTGTGCTAAAGATACAGATATTCAGTTTTAATGAAACTTACATCTTTGGAAAGAGTTTTTTTTTTTATTGAATGCAGCAGAATTTTTTTTTTAAAGTTCAGGAAAGGACATTTCCTAAATGGCATTCTAGTATACCTGCTAAGAAAACATTAAAAATCAGCTCAAAAGAAGTCTCATTGAATAATTTGACAGCTTTTCATGTTTTTTCTTGTGCTAACTGCCTTGATTGAAATCTTTGCGGCCACAGGGTGTACATTATTTATTACTGTGCGCGTATATTGATAAGACATCGTTTGTCTTAACAATTAATAAGAGATTATAAGCTTGCTTTGTTTCAAACTATCCTCTAATTAGCTTTTTGAAATGTTGACACATTTAAGATCCCCAACAATTTTTTACCAAAATTGCTTTTTAAGCTCCCTGTGGTACTGAGAAAATTTGCCAATTTGCCCTTTGTCCATGAGACTGTCAGCCGACTTTGAGACTCGTAAAATGAAATTTTTGGCATTGGACGTCCTTAATATCCTAATATTTTCAAAAATCTCATTTTTTTTTATTTGGAACAGTATTTCATAAATAAGTGAAATTCTATCTGCAGTTCCTCAAATATACCGATGATAATATATACTTTATAATGATAAAAGACAGGTTACCATTGAATGATAATGATAATAATAGACTGTATGTCTGACAAAAAATTTAAATTGCTGGTGTTGTAGCTTAAGACATGTCTTCAAGTCCTCGGACTAAAGAGACCTCAAATCAGACGGGAAAAACAAAAAGGGCCGGTTCCCAAACTTGGAATGAGCTTCATTTAAGGTAGTGATTTCGTCCAAAGTAGTAGATAGACGATTTTGACGATTTTGGGGATAACATGGCCACCGCAGTCCCTGGATCAAGTTCTGTAAAGAACTCAAACAGTCAATTGTTTATAGATAAACTTCATAATGGAAAAAAGGGAGCTTGTTTGATATCGGGTGTATGACTGGCTATTAACTTTTAGAGAAAGGCCTCCAGATGAAAAAGATAAAACATTTTATCATGAGGTTCATCATATGGGGTTATCATAGGGGTTGCAAAAATAGACCAAAATACTTTTTATTCCTGATCAGTTTGGAACTCACAGCCGTGCAAGCCTATGGATCAAGACGTACTTAATGCAGAAAGAAAATTCCGGGACACACCCCTTCCCTATAATGGAGCTAAAAAAGGCCTCAGAACTTTTTCCCATTTGACTCAAAACTTATGCATTTAAGTAAAAGACTGAAAGAACCGAAATACAGAAGGGAAAAAAGAAAAAGAAATGCCCCAGCAGGGGTGGATCCATGATTTTTTTAAGGGGGGGGGGTGCAAAATAGGCTGATCCGATAAATTTACGTTAGGAGCACGTTTAGTTAACACAAATTTGTGTTAAATAAGTATATTACACTACTCTAGTCCACGTTAGGCGGGGGGGGGGGGGAGCGTGACCCCTGGATCTGTAACTGTGCCCCAGCCCAAAGAAAACGGAGCCCAACAAAGGGTAAATAAAGGGCCAAGAAAATTTTTTTGGGCAGTTTGCATTGAAGGTGTCATTTGACTTGAAATTAAAAGCTCTAGTACCCCTCTTAAAGGCCGAAAGAGATTTGAGGGCAACCAGCCGCTTTTCTCAAGCTATTCTGTTATTCATCCTCCGTGGCCCCCCTGATATTGGGTCAAATTTTGAGATAGTCAGTTTGTTCCAATGAGTCTAAAGATCTAATAAAAATATCTTCAGAGTTGATATCCCCTCCAGAGCCTAAGGGCAACAGCCCTGAATTGTTTAATTTACCCATTGTTCACAGATAGACTATAGCGGAAAAAGTGGCAAAGCTTGTCTTGGTTTTGCGATCAACTACGAGCTTTGAGGGGCTGTTCGGTGGGCCAAGATTTTCTACGCTTCTCAAAGACATAATTTGGAAACCAAACAAGTATCCAAGCAAATCAAAAGACACTTTGTGTACAGGAGTTTTCAAACTGTCACAATATCTTAGGAATGGATTTGAGGGATCAAACTGAAAGTATTAAAGAGTCTTAGGGGTGGGGTAGAGAGGAGTCTTTAATTTTGACTTAGGAGATAAGGCGGAGTTAGATCAAAAGATACTGTGGGTGTTCAGGTCGTCAAAAATAGTATTTGCATTATTTTGAGAATTGCTTGGGCTTTGAAATTAAAACTTAGACACTTTTGGGGAAAGAAAGGGGGAGGATGAGGCAATGGGTCGTCAAAGTTTTGCAATGGAGGAGGGAAAATGTCATAAGGCTTTAATTAAGGAGAGAGGACCGGAGGACCTATAATTGTTTTTTCTTTGATCCACACATTTTTTGTACCGCAAGCCTCTAGAGGTTAAATTAAAAAAAAAAGTTTTTCAGAGGGAAGCAAAGAGCGAAATTGAAACTTAAAACGGACAAAAATTATTACTTCACAGCTTATTTAATATATATTAATATAACTAGTACAAATAAAACAACTAATTATGTTTTCCTATGCTTTTAGGATTATGCAAAACTAGCGTTTTACTGAAAACACAAAAGTCAAGTATAAAAAACAGGATTATTAATTTAAGAGTCAAAAGTGAGTATGCACCCTGACAACACTAAACAAATCTATAAGGCTTTTCATAGTCTTACACCAGTTGTGACATTAGTAACTTTCAGTATACAATTAAAATTATCTTAAAAACGTAAGCGTAAAACTAAATATTTTTTAATAACCGCGAAGTAATTAAACAGCATACATGAAAATTGGATTGATTTATCAAGTAGCTTTTTGCTCTCACCAGCTATAATACCAATAGTGGGTAATATACAGCCTTAAATTGCAAGAAATATGCCTTGGTATCACTTGAAATGAAGATCAAATAAGACATAATATGAAATCTGGAAATCCGACTATTTCTCTCTATACAAGAGTGGATTTCAAGCTATGATACAAATTCTAAGGCTGGTCTTGAGTCGTAATACTATCAAGATGGCCTTAATTTTAACTTGTGTACAAACTAATCATGACATGTCCTTTTAAGAACCAAAACGAGAGCCAGTCATTGAACTGAGCCATTGTGCAGAAGTGATACCAAATTAAACATAACAAAAAGTAAAGAAAATCCTAAAATGGATTGTTGCTTTTTTTTAAAAGGAATTGATCCTAAAAGGGATTGATAATATTTTGATTCTATAAAAGGTGTCCTTAATTGGTTTGCTTTGACTGTACCAAAATTCCTATAATAATAATAATAATAATTTATTATAAGCCAAAAAAAAAAAAAACAGGCCATACAGAACAGTATTCTTAATCACACTCCACAAGAAAAATAACATAAATATCAAATTTCACTCATTGATGTCTGCGCTTCATTTACATAATTACATAACTCCCTGATTGATCTTTTCACAGTCGTTTTCCTGAGCCTCCGGCACTCCCAGTTAACACCCACCAAAAAAATTTACCTTAATAGATAAAGTTGCTGGCACTCGGTGAGAATATGGGCGACATCCTCAATACCTAGGTTACATCTACATTATATTATTTTGTTTTCGGTAAAGCGCTATTTTTGTATAATCATAAAAGCATAGAGAAACATAATTAGTTGGTTTATTTGATCTAGTTATATTAATATATATTAAATAGGCTATGAAGTAATAATTTTCGTCCGTTTTAAGTTTCAACTTCGCTCTTCGCTTCCCTCGGAAAAACTTTGTTTCTTTTAAATTAATCTTTGTTCGTTTTTGATTAAAATTTAATGCAGAAACAACGCTGTCATGATCTTTTTTATTTATAAAGAATAATGTATGCTCGTTTTAAGTTTTAATATCACTTCTTAGTTTCAGTTGAAAACTTATTTTTAATATAATTTCTAATTATCAACGATCTAGGGGAGATAAGACAGTTGTAAAAAATACTACAAACAACCTTGACAGATAGGAAAAATTTTAGTCTATAACATAAAGTTCATTATCCATACTTCACAAAACAATACATGTTTTTTAGGAACGTTTTTTTTTTCGATGAGCAAAAAGCAGTCTTTACTCGGCCGACTTCGCCTGAAAAAGCCATAATATAGACAGGGCTTTATAAATCACCTACTGACTAGCAGAAACTAGAAGGCTTCTGTAACAGAAGAAAGCTGTTTAAGTGATCATTTAAAAGCTTATATTTATACTTAATCGTATTTTATAAATTTGACTTGATAGCACATTCTCAAAAAGTTGACTTTCGGTTGTTTCCCCAACTTTTTTAAATGAAACAAGTGCCTTTTCCAATGAAATGACCAAAAAAAGGTGATTTCAAAACCTAGGCAAGAGCAAAACCTAAGGGGGCAAGGACGTCCCTTCCCCTCAATAACCGCCGTTAGAACTAGCACACAGGCTTCATCACAGTAAAGTTTGAAGGTTCAATTCAAAACTGTTGATCAATCAAGCTTAATTTTTTGGTAGATGTTTAATTGAAAAGTTTTTAGTTTTAGTTAATTTGCTTTCGCAATAATCTTTTACTTTTAATATGACTAGTTGATTTATGAAACTTACTAAGAGAGTGTGGATGGGGAGTATATTTAAGGAGATCTTATAAGCCTCCAGTTAAGGGCTTTGGGCCATAATTATTGCAATGGTACAGTTTTATGCTTCCAAACTCTTCCACTTAAGAAGTGGTACCAAAAGTGCCGATTTTAGTGCTATATGGCACTTTTGGATGGTAAAACTGATAGAAAACACATATATATGATTAATAGGTTAAAAATCTGCCTTTCCGGGATATGCCTTAAAAGTGAGTGCCATTAAACATCACTTTTTAAGGTTCTGCTAGCCCAATAGCCCCACACTGTAAAAAAAATCGTTTGAGATTCAACAAAATTGTTAGTAATGTTTATCAACCACAAAATTTGAATTTAAACAGCTAAAATTGAATATTGAAGACCATTTCGGAATTACATGGTCATTACTGAATTTTCAAATGTGTTGAGAAACAAAAATGTTGAAGACCCATACCCGAATTGAATTTTCAGTATGTTGACAAAACAACATGTTGGATTTTAAGATCCTTTGTTGGATTTCCATTTGTTTGCTGGATTTCCCGTTCTTTTATTGGATTCCCATTACTAGCGTTGTTCAATTTCCTAGGTCTACAGTCTAATATCTAGTTCTCAGGATTCAGTTTCCCTTTCTTCTTTCTGAAGCATCAATAAATACACAAAAAAATCTCATTTATTTTACCAGAACAGAAAATTTCTCCCAGATAATATGACACCTCTTAACGGTTGCATTTTTTTCATAGTCGAAATCAGTAAATCAATGGCGTAGTAGCAGGCCGATAGAAGACACGTGAGTAAGAAATATCTTCCAATCAGGAAAACAGTGACACTCGGACCTGAAGTGAAGATGAAATCAAATCAAGGCACAAATAAAAGAAATACTTCCCCCCTTTTTTCTACCTACAGAGGTGAACGGTTGCAATAATAATGCCACAAATCCTGTCTTTTCTGAATACCTTTGACTTACTCATCAGATCTCATCAAATCTCTGGTTTGCCACCTCATAAAATCTGTGTGTTATAAAATTTAAACCTTGCAAAATAGATCTTCTGCTTATATGATGTACAACAAAATTTTTTTCAGCTTCACAACTTTGCTCAATCCCAATTTGTAAGGTTTTAAAGATATACAAATACATTTCCTAAATTTTGAAAAAAAAACAACATTGATACGGCTTAAAATTCTACTCAAATAACAGGAATTGCATTTTTGGAACTAAACCTTGAGACAAAGAAACTGATAACTGAAAATTAAGGTAAAATGTTGTTTTGTCAAAATTTCAATAAATATAGACATGTCATTTAGGCAAATTTAAAAACCCTCTAGAGGGAGAAGGAGTGGAGGTAGGTAATTCAAAATACCTTCCCGGGACATACTTTGATACTTATGCACTATTTTGAACACATGTGCTATATTATATAGGAAAGATGCGGGTTTCTTCCGAAACGGGTTTCTTTCAATAGAGAAAATGGATTGTAAAGCGTGGTTTGTTATTGTGTTTACAATATTTAATCTGTTGTTTTATGGGGTCTAGGAGAAAACGGTAGATAGGTTTAGTTAGGTTAGATATTTAATATATAATATGCTTTACCCCCCATCCACCCTAATATGCAAAAATATAGCCGAAATTTGTTTCAAAACTATTATATTTTTATCCTATTTTGTTTTACTTCATTAGCATCAACCAACTTCATTTTTCGTATGTGTTCCAGATAGTACATAAGTACCCATAGTTTACCCTGTAGACCCATCCCTGCAATTTTCATTTTCCTAACCTAACCCCTTTCGAAGATAGCCAAAAGTAGCTAAAGTAAAATTGGTACTGTTCTATTAGCTGTAAGCCATGCAAGATAGATGATAAAAGAAACTAGTCAAACAGGTTCTCTCAACGGAGAATTGGATTGCAAACAGTGGTTTATAACTGCGTTTACAATATTTAAACTTTTGTTTTTGTAGTTTTAGGGGGAAAAAAGGTACCTAGGTTAGGTTACATATTTAATATATGCTCTGCTTTGCCCCCCCAGCCCCCTAATGTGCAAATTTATAACCGAATTTTGTTTATAAACTATTACATTTTTATCCTATTTTGTTTTGTTTCATTAGCATTAACCGAACTTCATTTCGTGCCTGGTTTACAGCTAATAGAACAGTACCCTAGAATTTTACAAAACTCTTTTTTATTTATAAAAATGTACAATCTTAAACATTTTGGGAAACATAAGACACAAGTTATCAATATTAATAGATTAAACTGAATAATTACCATCACAATAGGAATGTCTTCTCTCTCTGATCTGAATGCCCCCTAGGTAAAATCGTCACTTCGTCGTATGAAGGTCTTAACATTAAATCTACTTCTGTATTATGCGTTTGTAGGCAGTTGAAGGAGATGATTTTTTTTTTTTTGTCAAATTGATCTTAAATCATAACATTCGAAAACAAAATAAGAGACAATTTAGGTCTTGGGAGGAGGTTTAGTTGTCCTCCAATCTTTACGGTTTCTTAAAAAGGACACTAGAACAAAAAAAAAAACAAAAAAAAACAACAAAGATAAATGCATCCGTGATCAGTCTTCTGGCAAAAGCATAAATTCCATATTTGTGCAGATAGGAGATCATAACCCCCACAATAACATTTTCTGATGCGCTGAATCTGAAGGTCTGATTTACAGTAAGATTTATTGACTTTTAGGGAGGTGTTTCTCCCTTTTTCAAAAATCAGCCTCCCTGTTTTCAAAATCCCTTTTTCTTCTGAGGCTTGAAATCTTAGGTGGGTAGATATTAAACGTAAAGAAATTTATATATTTGCAATCTGCATAAAAGCTCAATCCTTATCAATTGTTATCAAAATTCCATTTTTGAGTTTCGGTTACAATTGAGCTGAGTCGCTCCTTAATTACAGTTTAACACTATGAACTGTTTGATAAAATTTATTGGGCTAATGTCCTTTTTTTAATTAATCCTGTAGCAAACCGGAGTTTTTGAAGCACGATTCGTGCTATTAAAATGTATTATTTCTGAGTCCAGTTGAAATGTGCACCATTTTAGAAAATTCTTTTTTTTTGGGGAAGCTTTTGGTTCCTTTACGTGTACGTAAAGGACTGAAATACCTTTACAGGCGTCTTCTTTTCTTCGATATATTTGCTTACTTGGTTATTCAGCGTAAGCAGCAAATTCATGGCAAATCCAGCGAAGATTTTTTTTTTTTTAAACGCTTTTTGGGTCTCATTACAAAAATGACGTTCATCGCAAAAACATAAGTTGTTCCCACAAAAGGATTTTCGTTCTTAACTAGAAAAAATGGAATTCAGAAAGCCATATATTTTCACTGTTAGTACTGTTAAGGTTAGGGTAGCATCTTAAGAAATTTTATACCTACAGTAACTCACAAGAAATTGTATTTACAAAAGGTGACTGTAAAAGTTAAAATATAATTTTTGTTCATAAATTTCTGTGTGTTCATTTTGCAGACAAGAAAGCTCAACTTATTTCAAAGTAAAAAAATATGTTTCCTTATTTTTCTATTTATCTTTTTATACTCAAAATTCAATTAGCATTTCCCTTTTTCTGCTATAATTCAAATATTTGAATTGAACTTATACTGAACATTTTACTTTCAATGGTAATATAGTCAAATTTAAAATGATATTCAAGAAACTTCAAACTAATGTTGAAGAACCATGTTGATTGATATAGCCTATTTACGGTGAAAATTACGTTTTTCTACTGAGAAGTACATAAATTTTAATAATTTCAATAATTTGTTGGAATTCAATAAGCAAGTCACAATTCCAACAGAAAAATTGGATTTTTTTGACTTGTTTGAATTCGAGCAAAACATTTTGTTTGAAATCATTTTTTTTTTTTTACAGTGCAGCTTTTCCACTTGAGACAAGACACCCAAAGTGCCGTTTTTAATGCCATTTGAACTTGAATTTATATGAAAGACGTAGATATGTGCAATATCTTTTATATGAGCTATAAAAGATCTACCAACGATGTTCTGATAGCCTGCTAGTGCCACCCTCCATTTTAGTGCCATATGGTATTTGCAGATGGCAGAATTTATAAAAAGCACGTAGATAGGAGAAATAACTTTTGAATGAGCCCTTAAGAATCTCTTTATGATGTTCTGGTAGCCCGCTAGACCGGTTGAAAAAAAAAAAAAAAAAAAAAAAAAAAAAAAAAAACGGGAGACAGATTAGTGCTACCAATGCAAAAAAGGTTGTTCAGGAAGGGGGACTGTTTTCCTGGTTGTTCTGGAAGGGGGACTGTAACTTCCCTGTACAAGGTTTTGAACATTTTGATTCCAATGGTACACTTTTCATTTTGATATGACGCCATTTTCGAGGAGTGTGAGGCATTTTTTTCGTAATCAACATCAATTTCTTTTCGCAATAAACTTTTACTTCTATGACGGACCGAAATAATAGTTAACATTACTGAGTCAGTGTCGGATTTGAATTTTTTTCACTAGGCAGTTTTTTTTCAAAAAGCGTTTTTTAACTTTTGGTTGCTATGGGCTGTGGTTCGCTCTTTACTAGGTTGCAGCTGCCGCTGCAACCATGATACCTTGCCGGGACATGCTTTAAAAAAACGAGCCAAGAAAATGACAAAAAAAAAACCCAGCAGATACCGATATTTCCGATACGATACATGCAACACCAATACGCACGATATCGATACGCTCAATACTACATACAGCCCTTACTCAGGGACTATGGAGGGCCATATCATCATCTAAACCATATATATTGGACCTTTGAACTATGTTAAACAAAATGGCTATCTCAAAATTTTTATAGGACTTGTTGGGGTGGGGGAGGGCCTGTAGGGAGGAGGAAGGGACTATTTGCCCTCTAATCTTTTTGGTCACTCAAAAATGGCACTGAAAAATTTAATTCTCTTTCGAATGAGCTATTACACACCTCTCTATGATGCTCTGGCCACCCCCTAGCCCTTCTAGAAAAAAAAGAAAAAAAAGGGAGACAGATTAGTGCAAAAAAGTCATTTTCCTTGGTGTTCAAGGTGGGGGACTGTGACTATCCTACAAAAAGTTTTCAAGTATACTGATTCCAATGGGTCAGTTTTTATTTCAATTTGACGCCATTTTCAAGGGGTTTCTGGCTCTTTTTAGAAATCACTATAAATTTCTTTTAGAAATAAACTTTTACTTCTAAGATTAACTGAAACAATAGCTACCTTTCCTGATTCAGTGTCATATGGCAGTTTTTTCTCACCAGACATGTTTTTTGAAAACACGTTTTTCAACTTTTGATTACTATGGGCTGTGGTTCGCTCTTTACTAGGTTGCAGCTGCCGCTGCAACCATGATCTACTACTATCTGTTCACAGGTAGTGAGACACATGTTAGGATACTATGTGTTGCCAAGTAATCCAAATACAGTATCTCAATGTCTTGGGAACCACTTTTGGGATCAAGTCCTCGATTTTGATCCTCGTACCTCGGATTTTGAGTAGGGGAATGAGAGCAAAGGGAAGGGATGTGACAATTTGGGATTTATCGGAGTTTAACGACTAGAATCTATTTCGAAGGGCCGAGTTGAAATTTCCAGGACTGATGGAGGGCCAATTGGACCAGGACACATGCGAGAAGAGAAGTTTGCTTCATGCTAATGAAATAAAACAAAATAGGATGAAAACATAATAATTTATGAACAAGTTCGGGCTATATATTTGCGAATTAGGGAGGAGATGGTGGTAAAGCATTTTTTCAAACATGGGCTAGTGTTACGCTTCCAAAAAGGATCCTTCTCGTGCAAGTATAAAGTCATGGTGTGTCCTTTGATGCACTCTTTTGCTTTGGACAACAAGCCCTTATCCAGGAAAAATTTAACTGCCTCTTTTTCTGTCCTTGGCAAACCCCAAATTGTAATTTTAGCATCTATGTTTATTCTATCACTTATCATTGCAGACTAACAGGCAGGGCTTCCACTCACGAAAATTAAAATTCGGGGACAAGTCTTAACAATTCGGAGAGTTTTCGGGAACAAGTCTTCAAGATGTGGGGATTTTTTTGGGGAAAAAACAAAATGGAATTTCGTTGCGAAAATTTGGGAGCCAAAATTCGTTTTAGCTTCATTTTCAGGCTCAATTAGAGCTTGTATCTGCGTAGTAAATCAAGCCTTTTACATAATAGGTTTTAGATCCAGAGCCCGGGATTGGAACCCATAGCTGAAAACACTTATTGCGGCAAAAACCTCAAAATTCTTTTCAAAAAAAGAAAAATAGTGAACATATGTGAACTGTAAATACCAGTAGCAATTTTCTATTAAGTCATTAATCTCAGAAATTCATTAATAATATTTAAAAAAAACAATTATTGTTTGCGGTTTCTAGATAAGTAAACTAAATAGAAAAATTCAACCTATAAGCACGGGGTAATATCAAAACTTAAAACAAACAAAAACTAAACTAAACAAGTAAATTTAAACTTAAATTAAAAAAGGGAATTTTGACAACAATTGTGACATTATTGGTTTTTCATGCTGCTTCTAAGGACTTAGGTGTTTACCCCCCCCCCCCCAAAAAAAAATCCTCCCATGGAAATACGGAAAATACCCCCCCTCCTCACAAAATATACCCCACAGAAAATGCTCCCCTGCTGAAAATAATCCCCACGGAAAGAGACCCCGGGGAAAATATCCCCCGTGAAAAATACCCTCGGAAAATACCTACCCCCGTGCGGAAAATAACCCCTCGGAACATAATTTTTTTTTCATTTTTTGTTTCTACTATGCTTTGCTTTCTTTTGGTTACCTCATAATTACTAAATAGTCACCAATTAACCCCCAACCTTTCCACCAACCCTGTGACCATCCATGTTCCAGATATAATACTTATTGCAGTCTCATTTTTATATCAGCCCATCTAATGGCTGGACATGATAGCTGTAGGCTACAAATCCTATAAAATTTACAAATTCTTTTACTTCGCAATAACATTATTTGGCATTATTAACCAACTGTTCGTCCTAAATATGTCCGAAAATATTTAAAACTTGACAAGAAAACAATATGAGCCTAATACCCAAATTTTTACTTTAAGCTGTATTGTAAATTTTTCTATTTTTGGCAGTACTTCCCTTTGAATCCTCTATTCCTCGACATTTTACATAGTCTGTAGCTAAATTTTGCCTCATTAGGAGGGGGAGGGAGTTATGCATTTGTTATGGTAAGAAGATCGTATTTAGGGATAGTTCTTAGGAAGAAATAAATTATACCACATTTTCTTTAAAAAAAAAATTATCTCAGAATTAGCCTTCATACAGGGTTATTAATTGTTAAAGCATTAGAAGTTGTAAAGGTAGGTCTTAGATATTTAAACAAATTTACTTGGCTATCCCGAATTTGAGCAGAATATATTTTCCGTAAAATTTCCTTTGCCTAACTAACAAGTTTGCAAGACCGTAAAAAGTTCCTAAAACTGCAGTTTAAAATATTCCGTCACTGAAAATATTACACGGGTGAAGGGACCAAAATAATAATTGTGAGGGGACTGCTGGGTGAATACGTTTGAGGATAAAGGGTGGTATGACGAATACTATTCTCAGATAAAAAGAAAACAACTTAAATGTTACACACCAAATGTAACGCAAATTTAAATGGTAAGATTTCCTAGAAAAAAGATCAATTTCTTCAATATAATATGCGTTCAATAATTAAGTATTAAACATTAATACAGTATGTCCAGAACTAAAAATAACAAAAGAAAACCAAATTTAAACTTATAATTCGGTTTTCTAAACAATTCTCTTTCTTTAGCAGTTCAATTTGAAAATCCAGAATCTAACTGAGCGTTCTATTAACTGAGCGTTCTAATATACGTCAAGATACTTGACCACGAATGATGTAAATGTAGAATCTTATAGAAGATTCTTACATAATGTAAGTTATAATCTTATAAATGTAAGAATCTTATAGTAAATGTAAGAATCTATTAACTGAGCGTTCTAATATACGTCAAGATACTTGACCACGAATTATGTAAATGTAAGAATCTTATAGCATTTGGAATACTGCATTCGAAATTATTAAATCTAAATAAAAGAAAGTGATACTTTTGTGAACATATAAAGAATCGTCTATAATTAAATTTTATCGGTCTGGTTCTTATACAAAGTAACACAGGAAACAAAAATTCACGAACAAGAGAGTAGTGAAAATTTATGGTATGTAAAGTAGTGTTTGCTAGGGATAGTCAATAGGGGTCAAACCGTGGTTGAGTGATTTTCGGGGAAACTTCGGGGATTCAGGGAAACATAAATTTTTTCGGGGAGACCCATAGATTTTCGGGGAAATCCCCGAAAAATCGGGGATAGTGGAAGCCCTGCTAACAGGTTTTGATCTGGCGTTAGCATCATCACTTCTCGCATGCGTCCTGAATTTTAGCACAGTGCCGAGCAATGAAAAGAAAGGGGTTTATAACTTTCTTGGTCAGGCTGACTTATATTCGGAATGCAAATTTGAAACTAAGTTATTTTTTGCAAAAAATTTTGTTTTGTTTAAACGTCATCTTGTCCTTAGAAGAAAAAGGGGAAGGGAGACTCTTCCTCGCGGGGGGTATTTTCCTCGGGGAGGTATTTTCCGGGGGATATTTTCCGCAGGGCAGGGTTGGATGTTTTCCTGGGGGTGTTTTCCACGGGGAGGCATTTTCAGGGGGGGGGGGGTAAAAGTCAAGAACCAGAAGGAAGACGTCCGTCGGACCCCGACAATTCTGTACCAATAATTTAATTTTTTTTACAATATTCCGTAAATTCAGTCTTTAGCATCGCCTGTTATAAATTAAACGCTAGGTTATACTAACAAATGAGTAGTATTATTCAATTCCATGTTCATCACTATGTGAAAATGTACTAGTCACTGCCGTGATAATAAAGTCCACGCGCAATTGTCACAAGGTACATACCTGGCCCTCTAAACTAGTGCAATATGTGGCCCTCTTAAGGGGCAAGAAGCAGTCCAATGTGATTCACAAAATTCTGCTGTTTTTAAACTTTTTTCTCATTTGAGTCAACTGTTGACGAAAAATCAATGCAAAAAATAATGCAAAGCAACAGAATCAGCAAAGTTGTTTACGTAGCTTGGGTTTATATGTTGTCCCATTAGTGGGAGGGGGTGGGGGTTGTAACGCAATTTTAATGATAGCGATCATCATATTTAGGAACAGGGTCGACGGGTGGATGGGAAAAAGCTGTCACACTTCCTTTTCCAAAATACTCATCCCTCATATAAGTTCCTGTGTATGTCAGTTATACTTCTTGTTTACCCTTGGTTCTATCTCAAAAGATTCACGTTAAATAAAAAAAAATATATAGAAAATGCACATACATGTTTGCGTAGCCGACACAATGGTTCATTTTGTTGCAATTCACTAAACAGAATAAAATAATATCCAGGCTAAGCTTGACTAGCACAGACTCTGGTATAATATCATGAGATTAGATTACATGTCAAAGTGAAACTCGCTATTTTTGTAACCGTCAAACCTATAACATCTGCTCAATCTGCCATAAAATACAATTTATCGGAACACACAGAGCAAGTTGCCACAGGAAAAATGGGCGTGTCACTTGAGGGAATTGATTTTTTTTTACCGACATTGTACAAAATCGAAACCAGAAGGGATGGGGAATGCTTTGAACCCAGATTCTACTCTAAATATCAAAAGTCTCCCCCCAATGATTTAGACGAAATTATTCATTCCAACATAAATTCATATGTACGTTTCAGAGTTTCAGGAATCTCTACAGCCTTTTTTTTTTTTTTTTTTTTTTTTTTTTTTTTTTTAATATTTTCCCCTTAGCTTTATTTGATCCAGTATGAATGTTCTGTAGGTGTCTTGCCGGTCAGAGACAAAGCAAATTTGGACCTACTTCCTTACGAAGTGCCCGGAAAAGTGCCAAACTACAGCCTCTTATTAATAAATACATAAAAAAGAAAAAATTCCCATTTGAAGAGGGAATCGAATAGTTCGTGGTAACGTAACTGTAGGTAAGGAGCAACTCGACCCAATAGTAACCGAAATTCTAAAACACGGAATTTTGGCAATCTTAGATAGGCCTACATAAGAAGAATTGGCTTTTTATATAGAATCCAAATTAATAAAATTAATTAAGTTTCATGTTATTCGTCCAAAGCTGAAAAACCTTGCCTGATTTTTGAAAAATGGGGATAAACACACATAAAAATTCAAGGAATCTTAATGGGAATCACACCATCATATTCTGCATTTAAGAAAACCGTGCTGTAGAGATTTCAAGCTCACATCCACAAAATGTAGAATTTTTTTTTTTTTTTTTTTGAGAAGGGAAATCACAGATACCTGTTAGTGTTCTTTTGCCAGGGTTGATCGTATCAAATGAATGGTCCTAAAAGATCGGAGAGAGGGCTCATTACAAAAACCCATAAGTCCTAGTGCCTTTTCTAAGTGAACAAAAAGATTTCCCCTCAAAGACATCTGATCAAAATTTTTAGATAGCCACTCGATTCAACATAGTTGAAAGGTCTATAAGACTATGAATTTGGGGATGATATGACCCCTATGGTCCCTGGGGAAAGGGCCGTAACTTGCGCGATTTGCCCATTGTTCACTTACAATATTTGTGATTGGGAAATACTCGGAAGTTTTTGGGGTGAATTTTCTGTGGGGGGGGGGGAATTTCTATGGGAGGAATCTTCCTTAAAGAAGAAAATTTTTCGAAGAAATTTTCCAAGAGAAATTTTACACAGGGAGAAGTGATTTCCTGGTATTATTTGAAAAACGGTCAAAAATTAAATTTAAAAAAGTTTTTTGAACTGAAAATTAGGAGCAAAATTGACCTTAAGACGGAAAGACATAATTCCTTATTTGAGGGGGGCTGCCTTTTCCTCAATCGTCGCTATTTCCGCTAAAGTTTGACTTTTCGTCTTAATTCTTTAAGAAAGACCGCTCAAACACAAGGGCTGTTGAATTTGGATGAAAAGTGTTTTTAAAGAAATTTAAGACTTTTGCGTTAAGAGCAAGGGTTGAGGAAGGGGTAAACCCCATATATGCGGAATAATTTCTGTTCATTTTAAGTTTTAATGTTGCTCATTACTTTCTGTTGAAATAAGTGTTTTAATTTTATTTATAAAACAATCAGTCCAGCTTCACTAGTCTTATCTCATCTAAATATCTTCAAGCTAAAGAAGCAGTTTTAAAAAGAATCCATATTGCAATTAATAAAAAAAACTTTTTGAACAAATTATGTTTAAAAAAAAAGAACTCCATTAAACCAAAAATTAACAATAATAGAATCAAATAATCTACCAAGCATAAAACTACCACAAATCAGTATCAATAAATAAATGAAACCCTAAACAAACAGAAGTTAAAATAAGTCAAACTCTAAACGAGAAGAAATTAACCTGAGTAGGGTTCTAAACCCTGTGCTTTCTAAAAGCCAGAATATAATTTGTACTTCACTGAAAAAAATTCAAATGGATTTACTGAACAAAATTTGAATTGTCAGTTTAATATACATATGCTGATATTTATTCCTTAAAATCTTAATTAATTTTTGTTTTCTTAAAGTTATAAGTGAAAACATTTAAAATAATTTGAGGTTTCTATAAAAACCCCAGATGCTCCCAAGGCATAACGTAAAACTTTTGCCCTGAGAGCTGTGGTGGGTTGTCATCCTCAAAGGCTTAATTTCCAGAACTTTCAACTACCTTGAAAAAAATGGCTATCTAAAAATTTGGATTGGAGTAGGGGGGAGGGTCATGAGTTCCGGAAAGAGATTTAATGTCCTTGGTAAAAAGCCTGGAAGATATTTAATGTCCTTGGTAAAAGTGGGGACAGAATTCTGAGAAATTGATTGCATAATCGACTAGGACAAGAGGGGAAGTAGATTTCTGAGAAATTGATTTGCATAATCGAGGGGAATTATTGATTCACGAAAGAGGAATTAAGAAACATTATGGCTTCTTTGATCTTTAGGTCTGAGGGATAAATGATCTTTAGTGACAGAGATAAATAAATATTATATTTTTTAAATATAGTTTCTCTGATCTTTAGTGACAGAGATAAATTAATATTCTATCGAAGCCTTAAAAGTTTAGCTAAGAACACCTTAGAGATGAACAGCTTAACGTGGGAAATCGTTTCATGGGAATTTCAAATGTGACAACACAGGGATGTCAAAACAAAACTAACACGCAGAAATTACGTTTAGGGATTATTTGGACGAAACAGTTTGAGATATTTTAGGGGATTATTTGGGCGAAACAGTTTGAGACATTTTAGGGGATCATTTGGGTGAAACTGTTTGAGACATTTTAGAAGATGATTTAGGTGAAACCGTTTGAGACATTTTAGAAGATGATTTAAGAAGATGATTTAGAAGATGATTTGGGGTGGAACTCTGTGGTTGCAATAATACACAAGTACGATTTGAACAGTGTTGTGAGATCCCCTACCCAACCCCGAAGGGCCCCCGGTTCCCCCACAGGGCCCCCAGCGCCCCCAAAGGGCCCCCAGAGGCCCCGGGCTCCCAATAAGCCCCCCGGTCCCCCAAAGGCCCCTCGAGCCCCTAAAGACCCCCGGGCCCCCTAAGACCCCCTGGGCCCCCAAAGGCCCCCCGAGCACCTCCCTTCCTCCCTCCCTTTTTTGAATTTTTTAAAAGTTTTTTCGGACTGAAGTTTTTAGACTTAGAAATTATCCAACATTTTTGCGTTTTTATCTTTAACCCGTTGGCATAGGGTTTTACCCTAGAGTCTTAGCTTAGTTGTATTTAGAGTTAAAATTTAGTTTATTTATAGTTAAGAGTTTAAAGTTTTAGCTTAGAGTCTTAGCTTAGAGTTTTAGTTAGAGTTCTAGTTTAGTTTTAGTTAAGAGTTTTAGCTTACAGTTTTAGCCTAGAGTCTTCGCTTGGAGTGTTAGCCTAGAGTCTTAGCTTAGAGTTTTAGTTAGAGTCGAAGTTTAGTTTAGTTTTAGTTAAGAGTTTTAGCCTAGAGTCTTAGCTTAGAGTCTTTGTTATAGTTATAGTTTAGTTTAGTTTTAGTTAAGAGTTTATAGTTTTACCTTAGAGTCTTAGCTTAGAGTTTTAGTTAGATTTAAAGTTTAGTTTAGTAATAGTGAAGAGTTAAGAGTTTTTAGCTTAGAGTCTTAGCTTAGAGTTTTTGTTAAAGATCTAGTTTAGTTTAGTTTTAGTTAAGAGTTTAGAGTTTTTAGCTTAGAGTCTTAGCTTAGAGTTTTAGTTAGAGTTGAAGTTTAATTCAGTTATAGTTAAGAGTTTAGAGTTTTTGGCTTAGAGTCTTAGCTTAGAGTTTTTGTTAGAGTTCTAGTTTAGTTATAGTTAAGAGTTTGGAGTTTTCCCTTAGAGTCTTAGCTTAGAGTTTAGTTAGAATTGAAGTTTAGTTATAGTTAAGAGTTTAGAGTTTTAGCTTAGTCTTAGGTTAGAGTTTTTGTTAGAGTTCTAGTTTAGTTTAGTTTGAGTTAAGAGTTTAGAGTCTTAGCCTAGAGTCTTTGCTTAGAGTCTTAGTTAGAATTGAAGTTTAGTTTAGTTACAGTTAAGATTTTAGAGTTTTAGCTTAGAGTCTTAGCTTAGAGTTTTAGTTAGAGTTCTAGTTTAGCTTAGTTTTAGTTAAGAGTTTAGAGTTTTAGACTGAAGTCTTAGCTTAGAGTTTTAGTTACAGTTTAAGCTATATTTATTTACAGTTTTAAGAATTAAGAGTCTTAGCTAAAAGTCATAGCTTAGAGTTTCAGTTACATTTGTGGTTTGTTTAAGTGTTAGTTAAGAGTTTAGAGTTTTAGACTAGAGTCTTAGCTTAGAGTTTTAGTTAGAGTTGAAGTTTAGTTTAGTTATAGTTAAGAGTTTAGTGTTTTAGCTTAGAGTCTTAGCTTAGAGTTTTTGTTAGGGTTGTAGTTTAGTTTAGTTTTAGCTAAAAGTTTAGAGTTTTATCTTAGAGTCTTATCTTAGAGTTTAGTTAGAGTTGAAGTTTAGTTTAGCTATAGTTAAGAGTTTGGAGTTTTAGCTTAGAGTCTTAGCTTAGAGTTTTTGTTAGAGTTCTAGTTTAGTTTAGTTTTAGTTTAGAGTTTTACCTTAGAGTCTTAGCTTAGAGTTTTTTTTAGAGTTGAAGTTTAGTTTAGTTATAGTTAAGAGTTTAGAGTTTTTAGCTTAGAGTCTTAGCTTAGAGTTTTTGATAGAGTTGAAGTTTAGTTTAATTTTAGTTAGGACTTTATAGTTTTACCTTAGAGTTTTAGTCTAGAGTTTTAGTTAGAGTTGAAGTTTAGTTTTGTTATAGTTAAGAGTTTAAAGTTTTATCTTAGAGTCTTAGCTTAGAGATTTAGTTAGAGTTCTAGTTTACTTTAGTTTTAGTTAATAGTTTAGAGTTTTACCTTAGAGTCTTAGTTAAGAGTTTTAGCTTAGAGTTTTAGCCTAGATTCCTAGCTTAGAGTTGAAGTTTTGTTTAGTTATAGTTAAGAGTTTAGAGTTTTAGCTTAGAGTCTTAGCTTAGAGTTTTTGTTAGAGTTCTAGTTTAGTTTAGTTTTGGCTTAGAGTCTTACCTTAGAGTCTTAGCTTAGAGTTTTAGTTAGAGTTAAAGTTTAGTTTAGTTAAAGCTAAGAGTTTTTAGAGTTTTATCTTAGAGTCTTAGCTTAGAGTTTTAGTTAGAGTTCTAGTTTAGTTGAGTTTTAGTTAAGAGTTTTAGCCTAAAGTCCTAGCATAGAGTTTATTTAGAGTTGAAGTTTAGTTATAGTTAAGAGTTTAGAGTCTTAGCTTAGAGTTTTAGTTAGAGTTGAAGTTTAGTTTAGTTATAGTTAAGATTTTAGAGTTTTTAGCTTAAAGTCATAGCTTAGAGTTTTTGATAGAGCTGAAGTTTAGTTTAGTTTTAGTTAAGAGTTTAGAGTTTTAACTTAGTGTTTTAGTCTAGAGTTTTAGCTGGAGTTGACGTTTAGTTTCGTTATAGTTAAGAGTTTAGTAGCTTAGAGTCTTAGCTTAGAGATTTAGTTAGAGTTCTAGTTTAGTTTAGTTTTAGTTAAGAGTTTAGAGTTTTACCTTAGAGTCTTAGTTAAGAGTTTTAGCTTAATATTTTAGTTATAGTATAGTTTAGTTATAGTTATAGAAGTTTAGTTGAGTCTTATCTTAGATTTTTAGTTAGAGTTCTAGTTTAGTTTAGATTTAGTTAAGCGTTTTAGCTTAGAGGTCTAGCCTAGAGTCTTAGCTTAGAGATTTAGTTTGAGCTGAAGTTTAGTTTAGTCATAGTTAAGAGCTTAGAGTTTAGAGTCTTAGCTTAGAGTTTTAGTTAGAGTTCTAGTTTATTTTTACTTAAGAGTTTTAGCTTAGAGTTTTATCCTAGAGTCGAGGAGGGGGAAAATAGATATTGATGACAATACTAAACTAACATAACCACAAAATTCCACATTATTACTTAGAAATACCAAAACCATAGGTTAGATTAGGTTAGGTTAGGTTAGAGGTTAGGTTTCTCCACGTTTAAGTTAGAGTTAGGTTAGCTTATCATGAGCGCTCATGATAAGCTAACCTAACCTAACTTAAACGTGGAGAAAGCTATGACTCCAAGCTAAAACTCTAAACTCTTAACTATAACTAAACTAAACTAGAACTCTAACTAAACTCTAAGCTAAGACTCTAAGGTAAAACTCTAAACTCTTAACTAAAACTAAACTAAACTAGAACTCTAACTAAAACTCTAAGATATGACTCTAACCTAAAACTCTAAGCTAAAACTATAAAGTAAAACTAAACTAAACTTCAACTCTAACTAAAACTCTAAGCTAAGACTCTAAGCTGAAACTCTAAACTCTTAACTATAACTAAACTAAACTAGAACTCTAAATAAAACTCTAAGCTAAGACTACAAGGTAAAACTCTAAACTCTTAGCTGAAACTAAACTAAACTAGAACTCTAACTAAAACTCTAAGCTAAGACTCAAAGATAAAACTCAACTCTTAACTACAACTAAACTAAACTAGAACTCTAACTAAAACTCTAAGCCAAGACTCTAAATTAAAACTCTAAACTTTTAACTTTAACTAAACTAAACTTCAACACTAATTAAATCTCTAAGCTAAGACTTTAAGGTAAAACTATAAACTCTTAACTAAAACTAAACTAAACTAGAACTCTAACTAAAACTCTAAGCTAAGACTCGAAGGTAAAACTCTAAACTCTTAACTAAAAGTAAACTAAACTAGAACTCTAAATAAAACTCTAAGCTAAGACTCTAAGGTAAAACTCTAGACTCTTAACTAAAACTAAACTAAACTAGAACTCTAACTAAAACTCTAAGCTAAGACTCTAGAGTAAAACTCTAAACTCGTAACTAAAACTAAACTAAACTAGAACTCTTACTAAAACTCTAATCTAAGACTCTAAGCAAAAACTCTAAACTCTTAACTATATCTAAACTAAACTTCAACTCTAACTAAAACTCTTAGCTAAGACTCTAAGGTAAAACTCTAAACTAAACTAAACCAGAACTCTAACAAAAACTCTAAGCTAAGATTCTAAGCTAAAACTCTAAACTCTTAACTATAAATAAACTAAAATTCAACTCTAACTAAGACTCTAAACTATGACTCTAAGCTAAAACTCTAAACTCTTAACTATAACTAATCTAAACTAGAACTCTAACTAAACTCTAAGCTAAGACTCTAAGGTAAAACTCTAAACTCTTAACTAAAACTAAACTAAACTAGAACTCTAACTAGGACTCTAAGGTAAAACTCTAAATTCTTAACTAAAACTAAACTAAACTAGAACTCTAACTAAAACTCTAAGCTAAGACTCTAAGGTAAAACTCTAAGCTCTTAACTAAAAATAAACTAAACTAAAACTATAAATAAAACTCTAAGCTAATACTCTAAGAAAAAACTCTAAACTCTTGATTAAACTAAACTAAACTAGAAATCTAAAAAAACTCTAAGCTAAGACTCCAAGTTAAAACTCTAAACTCTTAACTAAAACTAAACAAAACTAAAACTCTAACTAAAACTCTAAGCTAAGACTCTAAGGTAAAACTCTTAACTATATCTAAACTAAACTAGAACTCTAACTAAAACTCTGAGCTAAGACTCTAAGTTAAAACTCTTAACTCTTAAATATCTAAACTAAACTAGAACTCTAACTAAAACTCTGAGCTAAGACTCTAAGGTAAAACTCTAAACTCTTAAGTATGACTAAACTAAACTAGAACTCTAACAAAAACTCTAAGCTAAGACTCTAAGCTAAAACTCTTAACTATTAATAAACTAAACTTCAACTCTAACTAAAAATCTAAGCTAAGAGTCTAAGCTAAAACTCTAAACTCAAATAAAAAGAATATAAACTAGAACGCTAACTAAACTCTAAGCTAATACTCTAAGGTAAATCTCTAAACTCTTAAATAAAACGAAAATAAACTAGAACTCTGACTAGGACTCTAAGGTAAAACTCTAAATTCTTAACTAAAACTAAACTAAACTAGAACTCTAACTAAAACTCTAAGCTAAGACTTTAAGGTAAAACTCTAAGGTCTTAACTAAAAATAAACTAAACTAGAACTCTAAATAGAACTCTAAGCTAAGACTCTAAGGTAAAACTCTAAACTCTTAACTAAAACTAAACTAAACTAGAGCTCTAACTAAAACTCTAGGTTAAGACTCTAAGTTAAAACTCTAAAATTCTTAACTAAAACTAAACTAAACTAGAACTCTTACTAAAACTCTAAGCTAAGACTCCAAGATAAAACTCCTAACTCTTAACTAAAAATAAACTAAACTAGAACTCTAACTAAAACTCTAAGCTAAGACTCTAAGGTAAAACTCTAAACTCTTAACTAAAACTAAACTAAACTAGAACTCTAACTAAAACTCTAAGCTAAGACTCTAAGCTAAAACTCTAAACTCTTAACTATAACTAATATAAACTTCAACTCTAACTAAAACTCTAGACTAAAACTCTAAGGTAAAACTCTAAACTCTTAACTAAAATTAAACTAAACTTCAACTCTATCAAAACTCTAAGCTAAGACTCAAACTCTAAACTCTTAACTAAAACTAAACTAAACTAGAACTCTAACTAAAACTCTAAGATATGACTAACCTAAAACTCTAAGGTAAAACTATAAAGTAAAACTAAACTAAACTTCAACCCTAACTAAAACTCTAAGCTAAGACTCTAAGCTGAAACTCTAAACTCTTAACTATAACTAAACTAAACTAGAACTCTAAATAAAACTCTAAGCTAAGACTCTAAGATAAAACTCTAAACTCTTAACTGAAACTAAATTAAAATAGAACTATAACTAAAACTCTAAGCTAAGACTCCAAGATAAAACTCTAAACTCTTAACTAAAACTAAACTAAACTAGAACTCTAACTAAAACTCTAAGCCAAGACTCTAAATTAAAACTCTAAACTTTTAACTTTAACTAAACTAAACTTCAACCCTAACTAAAACTCTAAGCTAAGACTCTAAGTTAAGATTATAAACTCCTAACTAAGACTAAACTAAACTAAAATTCTAACTAAAACTCTAAGCTAAGACTCTAAGGTAAAACTCTAAACTCTCAACTAAAACTAAACTAAACTAGAACTCTAACTAAAACTCTAAGCTAAGACTCTAAGCTAAAAAACTCTAGAATCTTAACTAACACTAAGCTAAACTAGAGCTCTAACTAAAACTCTAAGCTAAGACTCTAGAGTAAAACTCTAAACTCTTAACTAAAACTAAACTAAACTAGAACTATAACTAAAACTCTAACTTAAGACTCTAGGGAAAAACTCTAAACTCTTAACTATAACTAAACTAAACTTCAACTATAACTAAAACTCTTAGTTAAGACTCTAAGGTAGAACTCTGAACTAAACTAAACTAGAACTCTAACAATAACTGTAATCTAAGATTATAGTCTAAAACTCTAAAATCTTATCTAAAACTAAACTAAAATTCAACTCTAACTAAAACTCTAAACTATGACTCTAAGCTAAAATTCTAAACTCTTAACTATAACTAATATAAACTAGAACTCTAACTAAACTCTAAGCTAAGACTCTAAGGTAAAACTCTAAACTCTTAACTAAAACGAAACTAAACTAGAACTCTGACTAGGACTCTAAGGTAAAACTCTAAATTCTTAACTAAAACTAAACTAAACTAGAACTCTAACTAAAACTCTAAGCTAAGACTCTAAGTTAAAACTCTAAGCTCTTAACTAAAAATAAACTAAACTAAAACTATAAATAAAACTCTAAGCTAATACTCTAAGGAAAAACTCTAAAATCTTGACTAAAACTAAACTAAACTAGAACTCTAAATAAAACTCTAAGCTAAGACTCCAAGTTAAAACTGTAAACTCTTAACTAAAACTAAACTAAACTAGAACTCTAACTAAAACTCTAAGCTAAGACTCTAAAATAAAACTCAAAACTCTTAACTATAACTAAACTAAGCTTCGACCCTAACTAAAACTCTAAGCTAAGACTCTAAGGTAAAACTCTTAACTATATCTAAACTATATCTAAACTTAGGTTAGGCTAAGTTAGGTTAGGCTAGGTTAGCCTACGTACGCGCGCGTACGTAGGCTAACATATCCAAACCTAACTTAACCTAACAAAACTTAATCTAACCTAACCTAACCTAACTTAATCTAACCTAACCTAACCTAACTTAACCTAACTTAATCTAACCTAACCTAACCTATATGCGCGCGTACGTAGGCTAACCTAACCTAATCTAACTTAACCTAACCTAACAATATTTTTTCTGATTTTGTGTGTTTTCGCAAGAAAATAGCTTGTCTTTAGCAAACTTAGCCATAGCTAGTTGAAACTCTGCATAAATATCTTCATTTCAGCCTAATTGCATAGGTACTAGAGGAACATTGAACATTTTTTTTCTGATTGTGTGTGTTTTCGCAAGAAAATAGCTTGTCTTTAGCAAACTTAGCCATAGATAGTTCAAACTCTGCATAAATATCTTCATTTCAGCCTAATTGCGTAGGTACTAAAGGAACATTGAACATTTTTTCTGATTTTGAGTGTTTTCGCAAGAAAATAGCTTGTCTTTAGCAAACTTAGCCATAGCTATTTGAAAATCTGCATAAATATATTCATTTTTAGTCTAATTTTGAAGGTACTAAAGGAACATTGAACATTTTTTCTGATTTTGTGTGTTTTCGCAAGAAAATAGCTTGTCTTTAGCAAACTTAGCCATAGATAGTTGAAACTCTGCATAGATATCTTCATTTTTAATCTAATTGTGTAGGTACTAAGGGAACATTGAAAATTTTTTCTGATTTTGTGGGTTTTCACAAGAAAATAGCTTGTCTTTATCAAACATAGCCATAGATAGTTGAAACTCTGCATAGAAATCTTCATTTTTAGTCTAATTGTGAGGGTACTAAAGGAACATTGAACATTTTTTTCTGATTTTATGTGTTTTCGCAAGACAATAGCTTGTCTTAAGCAAACTTAGCCATAGCTAGTTGAAACTATTTATAGATATCTTCATTTTTAGCCTAATTGAGTAGGTACTAAAGTAAAATTGAGCATTTTTTCTGATTTTGTGTGTTTTCACAAGAAAATAGCTTGTCTTTAGCAAACTTAGCCATAGCTAGTTGAAACTCTGCATAAATATCTTCATTTTTAGTCTAATTGTGTAGGTACTAAAGGAAAATAGATCATTTTTTATGATTTTGTGTGTTTTCACAAGAAAATAGCTTGTCTTTAGCAAACTTAGCCATAGCTAGTTGAAACTCTGCATAAATATCTTCATTTTTAGTCTAATTGCGTAGGTACTAAAGGAACATTGAACATTTTTCTGATTTTGTGTGTTTTCACAAGAAAATATCTTTTCTTTAGCAAACTTAGCCATAGCTAGTTGAAACTCTGCATCTTCATTTTTAGTCTAATTGTGTAGGTACTAAATGAACATTGAACATTTTTTCTGATTTTGTGTGTTTTCGCAAGAAAATATATTGTCTTTAGCAAACTTAGACATAGCTAGATGAAACTCTGCATAAATATATTAAATTTAAGAATCCGGGAGTAGTTACTAAAGGAATATTGAACATTTTTTCTGATATTGTGTGTTTTAGCAAGAAAATATCTTTTCTTTAGCAAACTTAGCCTTAGCTAGTTGAAACTCTACATAAATATCTTCATTTTTAGTCTAATTGTGTAGGTACTAAATGGAAAATTGAACATTTTTTCTGATTTTGTGTGTTTTCGCAAGAAAATAGCTTGTCTTTAACAAACTTAGCCATAGTTAGTTGAAACTCGGCATAAATATCTTCATTTTTAGTCTAAATGTGTAGGTACTAAAGGAAAATTGAAAATTTTTTCTGATTTTGTTTGTTTTAACAAGAAAATATCTTTTCTTTAGCAAACTTAGCCATAGCTAGTTGAAACTGTGCGTAAATATCTTCATTTTTAGTCTAATTGTGTAGGTACTAAAGGAAAATTGAACATTTTTTATGATTTTGTGTGTTTTCTCAATAAAATAGATTGTCTTTAGCAAAATTAGACATAGATAAGTTGTGTGTGTGTGTTTTTGTGTGTGTGTGTTTGTGTCTGTGTGTGTGTGTGTGTGTGTGTTTGTGTGTTAGTTTTTGTGTGTGTGTAAGTTTTGGCGTGTGTGTGTGAGTTTTCGTGTGTGTGTGTGTAAGTTTTCGTGTGTGTGTGTAAATTTTTGTGTTTGAGTGTAAGTTTTTGAACGTTTGTGATAGTGTTTGAGTTCATGTTATTTCTTATGTGCATGTAAGTTTTCTTGTTAATATTTAGGTTTTTGTGTGTGTGTGTGTGTGTGTAATTTTTTTTGTGTGTCTTTTTTTTTGCGTGTGTGTGTGTATGTTTGTGTGTGTGTGAGTAAGTGTTCGTGTGTGTGTGTGTGTGTGTGATTTTGTGTGTGTTTGTTTGTGTTTTTTAGTTTTTGTGTTTCTTTGTTTTTGTGTGTGTGTGTGTAAGTTTTTGCGTGTGTGTGTAAGTTTTTGTGTGTGTGTGTGTGAGTTTTTGTGTGTCTAATATATTGTGTGTGTAAGTTTTGTAGTGTGTGTGTAAGTTTTCGTGTCTGTGTGTATTAGTTTTTGTGTGCCTTTTAGTGTTCGTGTGTTTGTGTAAGTTTTTGTGTGTGTGTGTGTGTGTGTGTAAGTTTTTTTGCGTGTGTGTTAGTTTTGGTGTGTGTGTGTAAGTTTTTGAGTGTGTGTGTCAGTTTTCGTGTGTGTGTGTGTTATTTTTTGTGTGTGTGTGTTAGTTTTTGTGCGTGTGTGTTAGTTTTTGTGTGTGTGTGTATGTGTTTGTTTGTCTAATCTTTTTTTTGTGGATTTTATTTTTTTGTTTGGGTGTGTGTTTTTTTGTGTGTTTGTGTGTGGTTTTGTTTGTGTTTTTGTTTTTTTGTTTGTTAGTTTTTGTGTTTTTGTGTGTGTGTTTGTGTGTGTGTGTGTGTGTGTCTAAGTTTTTGTGTGTGTAATTTTTCGTGTGTGTGTGTGTGTATGTTTTGTGTGTGTGTGTGTGTGTGTGTTAGTGTTTTTGCGTTTGTGTGTGTGTGTGTGTGTTATTGTGTTAGTTTTTGTGTATTTGTTTGTTTGTTTGTGTGTATTAGTGTTTGTGTGTTTAATTGGGTTCTTGGGTTTTTTTGAGTTTTTTTGTTGTCTTTTTTTTGTGGTTGTGTTTTTGTTTTTGTTTTTTTGTGTGTTTGTGTGTGTGTGTGTGTTATTTTTTGCGTGTTTGTTTGTGAGTTTTAGTGTGTGTGTGTGTGTGTAATTTTTGTGTGTGTGTGTGTGTGTGTGTTAGTTTTTTTGTGGATTTAATTTTTTGTGTGATTGTTATTTTTCGTGTTATTGTGTTAGTTTTTTTGTGTGTGTGTGTGTGTGTGTGTATGTTTGTGTGTTTGTGTGTGTGTGTAAGTTTTTGAGTGTGTGTGTTAGTTTTAGCGTGTGTGTGTGTGTAAGTTTTCGTGTGCATGTGTATTTTTGTGTGTGTGTGTATGTTTTGGAGTGTGTGTGTAAGTTTTAGAGTGTGTTTGTGTAATTTTTGTGAGTGTGTGTCTGTAAGTTTTTGTGAGTGTGTGTGTGAGTTTTTTTGTGTTATTGTGTTATTTTTTTTTTTTGTTTGTGTGTGTTTGTTTTTGTTTTTGTGTGTGTGTAAGTTTTTGGGTGTGTGTGTGAGTTTTAGTGTGTTTGTGTGTGTAAGTTTTGTGTGTGTGTGTGTGTGTGTGTAAGTTTTTGTGTGCATTTAAGTTTTTGTGTGCATGTAAGTTTTCGTGTGCATGTGTAAGTTTTTGTGTGCTTCCCAAATCATAATTTTCTGAAAGGACACACCTATGAAAGGCTAAGAAATCTAGCTTAGAAAAGTCAAAAATAGCAAATTAACCATCCCAAATCATAGGTTTTAGTCAACACACACCTACGAATGGCTATGAAATCCTGCTCAGAAAAGTCAAAAAATATCAACCCACACACCCCCAAATCATAATTTTCTGAAAGGACACACCTATGCAAGGCTAAGAAATCTAGCTTAGAAAAGTCAAAAATAGCAAATTAACCATCCCAAATCATAGGTTTCAGTCAACACACACCTACGAATGGCTATGAAATCCTGCTCAGAAAAGTCAAAAAATATCAACCCACACACCCCCAAATCATAGGTTTCAGACATCACGCACCTACGAAAGACTAAGAAATCCGGTTATGACAAGTCAGAAATAGCAAATTACATATCCAAAATCATAGGTTTCAGACAGCACTCACCTATGAACGGCTAAGAAACCTAGCTCAGAAAAGTCAAAAATAACAAAATACTCATCCCAAACTATATGTTTCAGACAACAAACACCTATGAAAGTCTAAGAAATCCAGCTCAAAATAGTCAAAAGTAGCAATCCCCGCACCCCAAATCATAGGTTTCAGACACTAAACACCTATGAAAGACTAAGAAATCCAACTCAGAAAAGCCTGAAATAGCAACCCACACATCCCAAATCATAGGTTTCAGACACCACACACCTACGAAAGACTAAGAAATCCGGTTATGAAAAGTCGGATATAGCAAATTGCACATCCCAAACTATTGGTTTCTGACAACATTCACCTACGAAATACTAGAAAACCTTAGCTCAGAAAAGCATGAAATAGCAAACTACTCATCCCAAATCATAATGTTCTGACAACACATACCTATGAAAGGCTAAGAAACCTAGCTCAAAAAAGTCGAAAATAGCAAACTACACATCCCAAATCATAGGTTTCAGACACTACACACCTATGAAAGACTAAGAAATCCAACTCAGAAAAGCCCGAAATAGTAATTTACATATCCCAAATCATAAGTTTCAGACAGCATTCACCTACGAAATACTAAGAAACCTTAGCTCAGAAAAGTCTGAAATAGCCAACTACTCATCCCAAACTCGAAGTTTCAGACAACAAACACCTATGAGTGACTAAGAATCCTAGCTCTGAAAAGTCCAAAAAGCAAACTACACCTCCCAAATCATAATTTTCTGAAAGGACACACATATGATAGGCTAAGAAATCTAGCTCAGAAAAGTCAAAAATAGCAAATTAACCATCCCAAATCATAGGTTTCAGTCAACACACACCTACGAATGGCTAAGAAATCCAGCTCAGAAAAGTCAAAAAAATAGCAACCCACACACTCCAAATCATAGGTTTCAGACATCACACACATATGAAAGACTAAGAAATCCGGGTATTAAAAGTCTGAAATAGCAAATTACATATCCCAAATCATATGTTTCAGACAACACTCACCTATGAACGGCTAAGAAAACTAGCTCAGAAAAGTCAAAAATAGCAAACTAGTCATCCCAAACTATATTTTTCAGACAACACACAACTATGAAATTCTAAGAAATCAATCTCAGAAAATTCAAAAGTAGCAATCCACACACCCCTAATCATAGGTTTCAGACAATACACACCTATGAAAGACTAAGAAATCCAACTCAGAAAAGCCTGAAATAGCAAACTACATATCCCAAATCATCGGTTTCAGTCAACACACACCAACGAAAGACTAATAAACCTAGCTCAGACAAGAAAAAAATATAAAACTACTCATCACAAAAGATTGTTTTCAGACAACATTCAACAACGAAATACTATAAAAACTTAGCTCAGAAAAGCATGAAATAGCAAACTATACATCCCAAATCATAATGTTCTGACAACGCATACCTATGAAAGGCTAAGAAATCCAGCTCAGAAAAGTCGAAAATATCAAACTACACATCCCAAATCACAGGTTTCAGACACTACACACCTATGAAAGACTAAGAAATCCAACTCAGAAAAGTCAAAAATAGCAAACTACATATCCCAAATCATCACTTTCACTCAACACACACAAACGAAAGGCTAAGAAACCTAGCTCATAAAAGCCTGAAATAGCAAACTACTCATCCCAAACTATTGGTTTCAGACAACATTCACCTAGGAAATACTAGGAAACCTTAGCTCAGAAAAGCCTGAAGTAGCAAACTACACATCCCAAATCATAGGTTTCAGACAACACACCTCAACGAAAGACGGGTGCTCGGGGAGAGCCTTTGAGGGTCTGTGGGTCCCTTGAGGGTCGGTGGTCCTTTGGGAGTTCGGGGGGACCTTTGGGAACCGGGGGATGGGCTTTGGGGGTCCGGGGATGGCATTTGGGGGTCTGGGTGGGCCTTTGGGGGTCTGGGGGCACTTGAGGACCGATTGGTCCTTTGGGAGCCTGGTGGACCTTTGGGGGCGGGGAGGGCCTTTAGGGGTCCGGGGGCCAGTTGGGAGCCTGGGGACATTTGGGGACCGGTGGCGGGCCTTTGGGACCCTGTTGGTCTTTTGGGAACTCAATGGGCCTTTGGGGGGCCCGGGGATGGCCGTTGAGGGTCTGGGGTGAGCCTTTGGGGGCTGGGGGAGGGCCTTTGGGGCACAGGGAGGGCCTTTGGGCACAGGGAGGGCCTTTGGGGGCCTGGGGGAGATTTGGGGACCGGTGGAGGGCCTTTGGGACCCCGTTGGTCCTTTGGAGCTCGATGGGCCTTTGGGGGGCCCGGGGATGGCCATTGGGGGTCTGGGTGGGCCTTTGGGGCACTGGGAGGACCTTTGGGTGCCTGGGGGACATTTGGGGACCGGTGGAGGGCCTTTGGGACCCCGTTGATCCTTTGGGAGCCCGGGGGACCTTTGAGGACCAGGGGCGGGCCTTTGGGCCTGTGGGGGGCCGGTGGCGGGCCTTTGGGACCCCGTTGGGCCTTTGGGAGCTGGCGGGGCCTTGGGGGGGCCCGGGGATGGCCTTTGGGGGTCTGGGTGGGCCTTTGGGGGCACCGGTGGCCCTTTGGGAGCTTGGAGGACCTTTGAGTGTCCGGAGGGGGGCAGTTGAGGCCTGGGGGACATTTGGGGACCGGTGGAGGGCCTTTGGGAGCTTGGGGGGCCTTTGAGGACCGGGGGCTTCCTTCGGGGTTGGGGTAGGAGGATTGGAACCCTTTGGGGTTGGGTTAGAGGACCTCACAACACTGTTCAAATGAAACTTGTGTATTATAACGACCACACTCAAAACCTCTTCCAAAATCTCTTCAAAATCTTCTTTTAAAATGTCTTTATCTGTTTCGCCGAAATAGTTCCATAACCTGTCTAAAACGGTTTCGCCCAAATAATCATTAAACGTAAATTCAGCGTGTTCCTTTGTTATTGGCATCTCTGTGCTAACACATTTCAAATTAATATGAAACCTTCTCGCGCGCTAAAACAAGTCATCGCTAAGATGTTTCTTGCCTAATTGTTTCCAGGGCCTGGGGTTATTAATATCCTTTGGAGTTCGACCAAAAGAGTTGTTCCCGAGGCAAAGACATTAATGACTTGGATCTATTCCTGGAGAAATGTTTCTAGGCAGAAATTTTTATAGTCTGACAGATAATGTCATTGATTGATTGATCTGTCAAGAAAGGGAAAATTAATTTGTTGTTTCTAAGGGGAATTATTGATTCACGATAGGTGAATTGAGGTCGACAGCACAGGTGTTCCAAATTCCGGGAAACTCGTAACATTGCCTAGAGCAATAACAACAAATACTATTTCTGGACACCATGACATTCGCGATCGATTACGCAATCAAGTTCTCGGAAATTCACTTCCCCCTCGGGTCCTAGATCAATAACACTGTTTCCCGTTAGAATTCAATGCGCATGTGCAACCTTCGCCCCGGAGTTATTACACATAGAAACATCAAATAAATCGACCTTGGAAAAAGAGGTCATTGACCCCATTACGTAATCATTCTCCCTAGGGAGGCTATGCCCTTATAAGGGGTGCAAAAAAAGTTGTAGGTGGCAGCAGGGGTGAGCAATGGGATTCAATAAGGCCCTTCTACTAACTCCTGAAACGATCAGCTAACAGTTAGTCAAGCAATAATAAGTAATAAACTGTACAAAAACGTGCATAAATTATTTGAAAAAAACGACCTTTTCTAAAGAGTTAAAGAGGCTGAGTCACAAGTTCGAACTATAAAACGGACAGGGATTAGGAGGTACAGTTGGGGGGCTGCCGCCCCTCAAACCCCCCACTTTTGCAGCCTCTTTTGTTAAGATTTGTATTTTGAGGGTCTACCACCCCCTCAAACCCCGCTTTTTCCCTTGCAAAGAAATGCTTTGCAACACGAACGAAGTCTGCTTGAATTTTTTACCGTAAGAACATCCTATTGCATCTCTTTGCTTAGAAACAGTACTGAGCCTGTTTGCTGGATTTTTTTACAGGAGATATTTCCCTAACCAATAAAAAGCTATAATGTGATGAGCTTAACAATTTTGAACAGAAAAAACAGGGAACAGAAGAAGGACTCAGCATAAACAAGCAGTTTAGGTTCAGGTAGGTTCAGGTTCATCCATTTTTCCATCATACATAATCACACTGAATACATAACTATACCTGGCACAGAGACAAGTTTGTATTTATAACTGTAACAGACTGAGTTGTCATTGCCAAATTCTCTCAAGATTTAAAAAAATGCCATTGAAACAGTTTCATTCGTGTTTGTACGACCAACTGATTGCAGGCTACAGGATTTAAAAAATCTTAACAAAAGAGGCTGCAAAAGCGGGGGGTGTGGGGGAGGGGGGCGGCAGCCCCCAACTGTACCTCCTAATCCCTGTACGTTTTAAGGTTCGAACTTGTGACTCAGCCTCTTTAACTCTTTAGAAAACGTGTTTTTTTTTCAAATAATTATGATCAAGAGTCCCTGCTTGACAGTCTTATATTTCATGGGATCAAGCAGTTATTCGGTGTAGACACTCGTCTGGTACTCTCGTCTTTTGATCTGATTAATGTATACTATCTCCACTTCAAAAGTAAGACCACACAACATGAAGAAAGTTCTATTAGAGTTGCTACGATGATCATTAAATTTTCTAGCAAAGATGTAGCCCGAAAAGCGTTTAAAGCAAAAGCTAGACTTGCTTCAGCTGGTGTTTTTGTATCGGAATCTCTAACAAAACATCGCCAGGACGTTCTGGATGCTGCTAAAGACAAGTATGGTCAGCGTAATGCGTGGTCAGATCAAAGTCATATATTTGTAAAGCCTAGTGAAGGGTCTGCAGTAAAAAAAAAATCCGCTCTATTGCTGACTACATTTAGTCTCAGATATTATGAATATTAAATTTATTTTTTGAATTATTTTTTTTTTGTATCAATATTGCTGCTTCTTATAGGCATATTTTATTACTGGTAATAGGTGGCAGTCTGGACTGAAGTAGGAAAATTTAGCCTGAAAGATTATTTATCTAGAGGAATTGCCCGTGATGATGACTCCCCTATAACCCAGTTAAAGCCAAAAAAATAATGTTTGTCTGCGTGTGCCATATGACCTTATTCATTTCCAGGGTAAGACCTGCATTTCAAAAATTGTGCTTCATTAGCCCGAAAGATTAAGAAATTAAGAAATTGGCTTAATGAAACATTTTTTGATTCCAGAAGTGTTGAGTCTTTTATTTTATTTACAAAGCAAACAAATCTAGTTAATATACTGAGGAGAAAAGCGATGTCTGAATATTATGGAATTAAGTTGGAGGAAAGTAAAGGTAATATGAAAGAAACATTGAATGTTTTAAATGACATCATGAGTGGTAAGGGAAAAGAGACCACGACAGACATGAATTTGAAAAGATGTAAACGTGGTGATTCAACTGAAATTCTAAATAGGTTTACTAATTTTTTCTTGAATATTGGTTACGAGTTACAATCTAGTATTGCCAACAAATATAATGAAATGCAGTGCAAAAATATTAATGACGTCCGTGGTGAAACATTAAATATGGAATTCTAGCCGTGCACGAGTGAAGAAGTGCTGGAAGTTGTGCAGTCGCTCAAGTCTAATTCTGCCGATGTTGATGGTTTGTCCCTTCGAGCTTTTAAAGTGATTTTAGGATAAATTCTCACCTGTTTAGTTTTATCATAAATGTTTCGATAGTAAAGGTAAGTTTTACGGTGCAGCTTAATGTGGTGTAAGTTATTCCCCTTCACAAAGGCGATCGTAAAGCAGATATCAAAACCGGAGACCAATATCAATTGTACCTATCTGTTCAAGTGGTACATTAACAGTTCTATGATTTCCTTCAGAAGAATAGGCTTTTGAGCCAGATATAGTTTGGGTTTAGTAAGGGTCACTTCACGATGCACGCCTTACAGCACCTGGTTCAAAGTGTAAACTGAGCATCAGACTTAGGTGATATGCCTGTATCTATTTTCATTGACATTAGAAAAGTGTTTGACACGGTTGACGACCAAGGGTTGTTTCGTCGAATGATAAGTCTTGTAATAAAAAGAGTTTTTTTTAAGATGGTTTGAGAGCTATCTTTATGATAGATCCCTTAAAGTTGTTTTGAATTCTGTAGTCTCATAGTCTTTTCCTGTGAAGTGTGATGTGACTCAGGGCTTTGTGCTGGGTCCTTTATTTTATCTAGTTTGTGTGGACATGATGCGTCTGTGTCTGCAGGATGTATGTATTACTTCTTAGCGGGCGACACTCCGCTAACAGTATTTGTAAAATTAGCTGATGATTAAATAGCTAAAAGCCAACAATGCTCTCAAGAGACTGGAGGTGATTACGAATTTCAGATGTAGAGAAGACGTTTTTACTAACATTCTGTAGATTGGGTGATTCTGTTGATGTATGTGTTAAAGTCTTATTGTGTGGGAATCCTGTTGTACATGTAAATTCACTACGGTACCTTAGCTTCCTAATTGATTCAAATCTTTCGTGGAAACATCATAATGACATTATTTCTGCAAAAACTGCACGTGGAGTAGAAATTCTTAGAAGACTGGAGCATATTCTGCCAGAGCCTACTCTTCGTATGATATATTTTACAACCATTTACCCGTATATATCATATGGAAGTGTAGTATAGAGCCGCAACTTTTATGTCAATTACAAGCGTGTGCAAGTGCTACGAAATAAAGCAGCAAGAATAAATTGGGAAGTATGTAAAAAGTGTGAGATACCAGTGTAAAAATTGAAATTTTACCTTGATTTGGCTAGTGTTTTCTATTTGTAATGGTTAATGCTTTTGTTTATTATATTAAATAAAAGTAAAAAAAAAGTAAAAGTTTCAGAATCAATAGGGGGAACAAAGGGGCACATGCTTCCCTTGGCCTTCCGCTGTAACGCCACTGTTTCTGTTTGTTTCAATTTAAGCTTAATTGTTCAGTTAAATTTCTATTCATTTTAGATTTCTTTTCATTAGATGTAGTAATTTTGGCTCTTTTTAGGTTTTCAAGTGGTTTTAGCTTTGTCAAATCACTGGCATCTTTTTGGTAGAAATATCTATTCTACATCATGCCCAGCATGTCGCATCTTCCTTAGGAATTAATGATCTTTGGTAATTTAAGCCAATATTGAATGTCAGTCTTGTACCTGTCTGATATGCGCCGCCCAGTGGCCTCCAAGTCGCTTCTCAGTCTCTGTCTCACATCTATTGATTTCTCATACTATTTACTTAAAATAAGTTTATATTCGTCATAAACTCATTATCGTAATTTTTTGTTGGCTAGATGCACGGACAAGGAGTCTAAAAGAAAAAAATGATTAGTCTTTTTCTTTAGAACATAGGCGAAGGTTAACCTATAACAAAAAGAAATGGATTTTATAGTTTTTAAAGGCACTTTGGTGCATCATCGGAAATGTCATATGGCAAAAGATAAAGAAACCCAAAGCGAATATATCGATAAAAATCTAAAAATCGGAAGCCAAATGACAGTTGAAGAAAAAGTGATAGGAGTCCAAAACGGAAAGGTATTTATATTTTTTAAGTATTCAGGCACGAACGCATAGCCACGCACGCTGAAATTTTTTTACAGGAGGTTGGGGACCAACAATGAGTTTTTTATTAATACAAATAAGAAGTGCCCGGAAACGCAGAAAAATTTAGAGGTGTTGGCGGCAGGGACTGGGCCCAAGGCCCCCCCTTTGTACGTTACTGCAAGAGCACTTGTTTGTTCGTGGGGTATTTCTCGAGAGAGGGGCAAAAATCTTAGAAAAACAGTAAGTTTACAGAGATTACAGGAGCAGTTATAAAAACCTAGAAACAAATGGAAGAGGTTATGAGCCCAAAAGCAGGAATTTAGAAGACTACTTAAACATTTGGATGGGATTAAGAATTACCATTCCCGAGTTACAAAAGAGTGATAAAAATATATAAAAAGTAATAAAAATGCATAGTAATAAAAAGTATTTGTGTAGTAGCATGCTATTTAAGAGCTATCTCAAATTTTGCCAACTTTCCAACTTTTTTAAAGTGGAGCCGTTTCAGTCGGAAGCTGAAGCATTTATTGGTTTCAAACCCTCTTAAACATGTTGGATTATTTTCAGACTAAAATTACCTTATCTTGTTCCCCCATTTTCCTGGGGTTTATTTCAAAATCTTTTGTCGACTAGATTACTACTTCCTTGTTTTACAGATTTACAATTATTAATCCACATCCTCCGCTGAACAATATTGTTCACTTTTGCTCCCCTATTGTTCCGGGATTTGTTTCAGAACCTTATGTCGACTAGATTGCTCCTTCCTTACTTTTCAGATTTACAAATATTACCCCACATCCCCCACTGATCACTGTCGTTCATTGTTGTTACTAAATAAAAAAACAAGTTTTTTTTTAAAACTGAAAGTAGCCTAAGGAGCGACATTAAAACTTAAAACGAACAGAAATAATTCCGTATATAGAATGGGCTGTCCCCTCCTCAACGCCTTCATCCTTACGCTAAAGTTTGACTGTTTCTCGCAACTCTCTTTGTTAAAACAAATAAAAAAAAACTTTAGCGTAAAGAGGAAGGCTTTGAGGAGGGGATAGCCCATTCCATATACGGAATTATTTCTGTTCATTTTAAGTTTTATTGTTGCTCTTTACTTTCAGTTTAAAAAAACTTGTTTTTTATTTAATTTTGAACGTTTTTTAATTTCTGAAACGTGTTCGGTGAGCAGCTTTGATTTTGGCTCACCGAACATGAATGATTAAAATGAAATTTGCATACTAATTTTACTTTTTTTGGCTAAATGGCTTTCTTGAAATCTTGATCTGACGTAACTTACGCATCGAATTTCTATATCCGTTTTACGTAAATGAGGGGTTCTCCCCCTGGTCAATACCTCGCTCTTTACGCTAAAGTTCGAATTTTAATCCAATTCTTTAACAACGACCCCTGAATCACAAAGACCGTTTAATTAGAATAGATAGCTTTTTTGAAAGTACGAAAAAAACTTCAGCGTAAAGAGGGACGTATTCAATAGGGGTAGAACCCCTCGTATACGTAATAGTTTCTCTTCGTTTTAAGTTTCAATGTTGCTCCTTACTTTCAGTTCCAAAAACTTAATCTTTTATTTAATTTCTGATTTTGTTTAAAATAATGTTGGGAAATCCGGTGGCTCCCGTCATAGAAATGTCCCTTCCCCCATGACAATATCTTCAATGGAAAGATCCTCCCACGTAGAAACCTCCTCTGACCCTCCTCCCACCAGAAGAAATACCTCCTGAAAACGTCTGCATACTTCCAAGTAACAAATACTAGGCGTAAACAATGGGCAAAGTGCATAACTTGGAGCCCTTCCCCCGGGGACTGTAAGGGATTAAGTCATCTTCAAATGCATATTTATTAGGTTTTCGACTATGATGAACAAAATGGCTATCTCAAAATTTTCATTGGGTGACTTTGGGGAAAAATGAGCGTGGGAGTGGGACTAGTTGCCCTCCAGTTTTTTGGGTTACTTAAAAAGGTCACTAGAACTTTTAATTTACGTTCGAATGAGCCCTCTCACGATATTTTATGACGACTGGATTGATACAATCACCCCTGGAAAAAAAAAATATACACGCATCCGTGATCTTTCTTCTGGTAAAAAAAAATAAAAAAAATACAAAATTCCACATTTTTGCAGGTAGGAGGTTGAAACTTCTACAGTAGGGTTCTCTGATACATTAAATATGATGGTTTGATTTTCAATAAGATTCTATCACTCTTAAGGGGAGTTCCCCTTTTCAAAAATAATACAAATATTTCAACCTTCATAACTTTTGATGGGTAAGACTAAACTTGATGAAATTTAAATATTTGAAATCAACATAAAAATTCAATTCTTTTGATGTATTTATATGTATCAAAATTCTGTTTTTTAGATTTTTGGTTATTATTGACCCGGGTCACTCCTTACCACAGTTTATATAATTATCCAGTATGATCTTTCCCTATCTCACCCATTATAAAAACCCAGACCAAGGTGCGAGTGCTCCAGAGAACGTTTTTGCAGATAGAAACATAAGCGGCATCTGATCTTTTTACGGGTAGACAAGTCAGACGCGAAACAATCGGAAACAAGTGGAAACCCGCTATTACGAATAATGCACTTTGTTGGAAACAATCGGAAACAGACTAACACCCGCTAATGCAGAAATAAGTGGGAGGAGCTTTTTGTTCGTACCGAGAATGAAGACCAGAAATGATCTGCGATAAACTTACTGGATAATTCTATAAACTGTGCTCCTTACTTACAGTTCGTTACCACGAATTGTTTGATCACTTGTGCTCGCTTATTGTTCTGGGCTTTATTTCAAAGTATTATGTCGGCTAGATTACTACGTCCTTGAGTTCCAGATTTATAATTAATACCCCACATCCCCCACTGATCACTCCTAGGAAAAACTACGATTGCCTCTCATAAGTAAATAAGTATCAACTACTGGCATTCGGAGTATTTTTTTCACCCCTGGGAAAAAAACCGAAAAAAAAACAAACAAACAAATAAACTTTCTTTCTTCTGGCAAAAAAATGCAAAATTCCTCATTTTTGAAGGTAGGAGCTTGAAACCTCTACAGTAGGGCTCTGTGATACGCTGAATATGATAATTTAATTTTCATTTAGATTCTATCAATCTTAGGGGGAGTTTCCCGCTTTTTCAGAAATAGGGCAATTTTTTCAGGCTCGTAACTTTTGATGGGTAAGACTAAACTTGATGAAACTTAAATATTTAAAATCAGTATAAAAATTCAATTCTTTTGATGTAACAAAATTCTGTTTTTTAGAGTTTTGGCTACAATTGAGCCGGGTCACTCCTTACTTACAGTTCGTTACTACGAACTGTTTGATCACTTGTGCTCCCTTATTGTTCTGGGCTTTATTTTAAAGTATTATGTCGACTAGATTACTACGTACTTGTGTTACAGATTTACAATTATTATCCCACATCCCCCGCTGATCACTCCTGGGAAAAACTACGATTGCCTCTCATAAGTAAATAAGTACCTATTACTGGCATTCGGAGTATTTTCCTGGTGTGGGTTTGTGGGAGTGGAGTTTGGTCCCTGGAACCTGAGGGTGTATTTTATACCTTATTTTTAAAATTACTTTTGATAGTCCTTTGGACCAATCTTGAAGGAGGAGAATCTCAGTGCATGCTCTTTCTTTGTGTAAATGTAGTCTTGTTGGTCTCTGAATAAATTAAATAAAAAAAAACAAGTTTTTTTTAACAGAAAGTAAGGAACGACGTTAAAACTTAAAACAAACAGAAATTATTCCGTATATGAAAGGGGTTGTACCCTCCTCAGCGCCTCGCTATCTACGCTAAAGTTTTTCATTGTTTGAAAAAATAGAGTTGTGAGAAAGTCAAACTTTAACGTAAAGAGCAAGGCGTTGAGGAGGGGAGAGCCCCTTTCATATACGGAATAATTTCTGTTCGTTCTAAGTTTTAGCGTCGTTCCTTACTTTCAGTTAAAAAAAACTTGTTTTTTTCTTATTTAATTTGTGAAGGTTTTTGAATTAATGCAGGTTTTGATATCGGCTCACCGTACATGAATAATTAAAACAAAATTTGGATATTAATTTTACTTTTATGTGGTTAAATGGCTGACTTGAAACTTGTTTAATTTTATTTACGAACGTTTTTATTAGTAATAAATATACGTAACTTACGAATTAACTTAAGTAACGAACTTCTATATTCATATATTTTTAATACGTATATTAGAGGGTTCGCCCCCTAGTCAATATTTTGCTCTTCAAGCTAAAGTTCAAATTTTGTTCCAATTCTTTAAAAATGACCCCTTAATCACAAATGCCGTTAATTAGAATAGATAGCTCTTATGAAAGTACTAAATAATCTTTGGCTTAAAGAGCGAGGTATTGACTACGGGGTGAACCCAATCATATGCGTAATGTTTCCTGTTGTTTTAAGTTTTGATGTTGCTCCTTACTTTCAGTTGAAAACTTTTTTTTTATATATTTAATTTCTGATCTTTTTTTAAATAATGCTGGGAAATCCGGCGCGCCCTTCATAGCAATATCCCGTCCCCCATGAAAACCTCCTTCATGAACAGATCCTCCCACATAACCCCGTAGATAGGAGCTTGAAACCTCTGCAGTAGGGTTCTCTGATACGCTGAATATGATGGTGTGATTTTCAATAAGTTTCTATAACTTTTAGGGTTTTTTTCCCCCTTTTATCGAAAATCAGCCAAATTTTCTCTGGCGCGTAACTTTTGATAGGTAGGACTAAACTTGATGAAACTTATATATTTGAAATAAGCATTAAAATATAATTCTTTTGATGTATCTATTGGTATCAAAATTCCGTTTCTACAGTTTCGGTTACCATTGAGCCGGGTCGCTCCTTACTTACAGTTCGTTACCACGAACTGTTTGAAAATAAATAAATAAATGAAAATAGGACATTTGTAAAAAAAAAAGACGGTACTTGTGTGTTATACAACACCCAATTTACTTCATAATATGCAGAATAACCATACCTAACACATTTTGCATGCAGACCCGCTTTACTTTACCACCACCCACCCTAATGTGCAAATATATAGCCCAAATTTATTTCTAAAGTGACGAAGAAACTAGCAAAGAAACCGGTTGGTTTTTGAATTTGACACAGCGTAAAGTCGAGTAAGTGCCGTATAATACACAAGCATCAAAAACAAACTGAATTGGACAGAAAAAACAACAACAACAACAATAAAAAAAAACAAAAAACACTGAACTTAAGCATGCTTGCAGCATTAGCATAGTAACTGAAATTAAGGACGGGTCTCTAGAGAAACCATTTAGTAACATCACAATTTCCATTAATTTTGAAAGAGAGGATTTCATTCACATTTTATTGGTCAGTGGCTTGTAATCATGTCGACCGAACATTTTACGAATTTCGAAAAAGAGACTCAAACGTAACATCAAATTGAAATAAAAGTCCACCATTGAAATCAAAAGTACACTATTTAAAAACTGTTAACAGATGGTTTAAAATACCTGTCGTGAAAAAAAAAGAAAATCACATTTTTTAATTGACTTACCTAACATATATCTCCTACCCGGAGGGAATCGGTGAAGAGAATGGCATCTGGCTAGTTACTTCGGTCCATGGTGAGCACTTTTGCTTCCCTAAGTACGATGTTTGCTATCGCCAGGAACACGGACAGGCTGTCAGGCTATCGTTTATCAGGCAGACCGTGCAGTCACTTCTGGCCGGCTAGGATACGGTGAAAGTCATAAATGATTTTTTCGTGCAGTTATGGAGGCGATTTGAAGCTTGTGCCCGGCCATTGTAGGGCTCGTTTGGGTTTAAAACCAAAAGTGTTTGGTGAGCGGAAATAACTTCACATTTCTGACGAGGTGAAACCGTCACATACCTTTAGTCATGCTCAGGCTCTTTGGCTAGAATACATCAATGGTTTTTAGAGTTGCGGCTGATGTTTACTTGCCACGTATCAGCTCCGTAGAGTATGAAAGAGCCAACGAGAGTGTTGAGAATATGAATCTTCATAGTATATTTATGATTAGTTTTTCTCCAAAGGTAGCAGTTCAGTCTGCTCATGACATCTTAGATATTATTGCTTACAGCTTAGAAAGAAGAGAGCCATCTGAAGTCCAAAACTTGACACATCTTCTCTTAAAATTGGGAGCGTTTCCAGTAGTTTCTCCAGGGAGTCGGCCAGAATGGTCAAGTCCTCGGCTAAGTCAGCATCCGAGATAACATATTCCTCAAATTTAAGCCCAAATCTGAAACATGAAATAGTCTTTGTTATAATATACTCTATGATGAAATTGAAGAGTTTTGGGGTCACAGCACATCCTTGAAAGACTCCATTAGTGCTCTGAAAGAACGGACCGTAACGGTCATTCACTTGAAGTTAACTCTCCGTTCCATTATGTAGATCCGTGATTCCCAACGTGGGGTGAAGGCCCCATCGATGGGGCATGGTAAAAATTGGTGAAAACCAAATTTTTTACAAATATTTTCTTTTGTAATTAATATTGAAAATAAACATTATAATTATAGTAAAATTTTGAACTGATGACCATTCAGCAATAATATCATTATACATCAAATATTCAATTTACTTTATTAGTTCTTTCTAAAATTGTTCAAAACGAATATAGTTTCACTACAAACAAGAGTTTGGATACTGCCCCCTTCCTTAACTGTAACAACCAAAAGCCTACTGCGTCATTGGCGCTTCACTGAAATTGAATTATATTACAAATATTTTCTTTTTCAGTTCTTGCAGCATTGAAAATAAAAATAAAATTAGAGTGAAATAAATTATTGTACTGGTGTATATTTCAACAACCAACATCATTACGCATCAAATTTTGAATGTGACGTTATTTATACTTTCAAAGACTGTTAAAGACGCGTGTAGTTTTTGGTGAAGCATCAGAAACGTAGCAAGTTTTATGCTTCTGCAGTAAGAGGAGGAGGTCTTACCTACTCTCCTTTTTATGGTGATTTTTGTTCGTCTCAAGCTTGATTTGCATTTTCAATTTAAGTTTCACTCGTTTTAAGATTTATTTATTAATTTACATTACTATCTATTGTATGTTTGTTTGCATTGATTGTTTATTTAATTTCTTTTTGTTTTAAGTTTCATTTATAATTCAATAGGAAAATATTTTTTTCGTTTGAAGCTTGATTTTCATATTCCATCTAAGCATTACTCGCTTTAAGATCTATTTATTCATTTATATTATTACTTGTTATATGTTTTAGCTATCATTGTTTATATAATTTCTGTTCATTTTGTGTTACATTTATTCTTAAGTAGTAATTTTTTGTCGTTTTGAGTTTTAATTTTAAAAGGTATTTGTATCTGCAAAGCTTAAGTTTAAATTTTCTTTGAAAAACTTATTTTTCGGAAAGTTTTTTTAATTAATTTTTGTTCGTTTTTGATTGCAAAAAGTTTCAAGTTCTTAAAAATTCCTTATTTCAAAATAAAACTTAAAAAAAAATGACCATATAATGCTCATAGGTCATAAGAGCCATACATGCCTTTAGGGCATAACTTAAAATGCCTTCCCCCAGGATCTTGGGGGTTGTATTAACACCAAAGTTTTCTTATCCGACCTTTGAACTATTTTTAACCAAATTTCTATTGCAAAATTTTCATCAGATGAGTTTGGAAAAAGAAGTCATGGGGGGGGGGGCTGGTTGCCCTCCAATCTATTTTCACTATTAAAAAGTGAGCTCGAGCTTTCAATTTCCAATCACATGAGCCCTCTCTGAAGTTATACGAGTATTTCTTTCAGGGAATAACTTACGAAGCCTGCCCTCGGGCCTTGGGGGGTTGTGTCAACACCTGAGTTTTTGTTACCTGACTTTTGAACAATTTTTAACTTAATGGCCATCTCAAAATTTTTATAGGATGCATTTGGGGAAAAAGGGGCTTGGGGGGAGGTAGTTGCCTTCCAATCTCTTTTGACTCTGAAAAACTGAACTAGAACTTCCAATTTCCAATCAAAAAAGCTCCCTCTGAAGTTTTTACGAGCATCCCTTCCATAAGAACCATATATTCCCCCCTTACCACGCCTGCGCTCGGGGCCTGGGGGGCTGTGTCAACCCCGGAGTTTTCGTTATATGATCTTTGAACTATTTTTAAAAATATGGGTATCTCAAAGTTCTTATCGGAGGGGTTTGAGGAAAAAAGGGCTTGGAGGGGGGGGGGGGCTAGGTGCCCTCCAGTCTCTTTTGACTCTTAAAAAGTGAAGTAGAACTTTCACTTTCCAATCAAATGAGCTCTCTTTGAAGTTTATACAACCATTTCTTCCATAAGAGCCTTATATGCCCCCAGGGCATAACTTACAACGCCTGCCCCGGGGCCATGGGGGGTTGTGTCGACACCGGAGTTTTTGTTATCTGATCTTTGAACTATAGTTTCCAAATTTTTATCGGATAAATCTTGGTAAAAAAGATTGGAGGGGGGTTGGTTACCCTCCGATATCTTTTGACGCCTAAAAAGTGAACTAGAACTTTCAATTTGCAATCAAATGAGCCTTCTCTGAAGTTTATACGAGCATTCCTTCCATAAGAACCATGTATCCTCCCAAGGCATAACTTATAATTCTTGCCCTGAATAATGTAAGGGGGGGGGGGGGGGTGTCCAGCTCAAAGGTATATTTTCCAGAACTTTAAACTACGTCGAACAAAATGGCGATTTCAAAATTTTGATTTAATGTGTTTGGGGAAATGGTGGGCGTAGAAGGGGTGTTAGTGGCCTTCCAATCACTTTTGACTATTAAAAAGGGTACTAGCCATTTAAATTTCCAATAGAATGAGCCCTTTTGAAGTTTCTACGACAACGCTTCCCATAAAAACCATATATGCCCCTAGGAGTTAACTTACAACCCTTGCTCTAAGGGCTATCGGGGGTTGTGATCCTCAGAGATTGAATTTCCAGAATTTTCAACTACGTTGAACAAAATGGCTATCTCAAAATTTTGATTGGATGTGTTTTGAGCAAAGGTGGGTGTGAAAGGGGGATCAGTTACCCTCCAATCACTTTTGACTATTAAAAAGGGCAATATCCCTTTGAATTTTCAATTGAATGAGGCCTTTTTGAAGTTTCTCCGACAAAGCTTTGTATAAAAAACCTTATATGCCCCCAGGGCATAATCTACAAACCTTGCCCTGAGGGCTGTGGGAGAGTGTTCTCCTAAAAAACAGAATTTCTATATGGATATCAGCTACGTAGAACAAAATGGCTGTCTCAAAATTTTGTTTCGATGTGTTGTGGGAAATGGTGGGCGCGGAAGGGGTGTAGTTTGCCTTCCAATCACTTTTGACAATTAAAACGGGCACTGGAACTCTCAATTTCCAATCGAATGAGCCTTCTCTGAAGTTTATGCGACGACCCCTTCAATACGAAGTGCCTCTGGGAAAAAATAATAAATAATAATAATAAATAATAAAACTTTGGAGTCGTATGGCCTTTACTATAGGCAACGCCATAGCGTTCCCTCTGATACGTAACATTTCTAAGTCAGAAAAGTATTGTTTGTTCCTGTCATATAGTAAATCTTAGAAACCGAAGATGTCTGACGAAATTGAAGAATGAAATTACAACTTGAAGTGCAGAAAAATGTTGCTTTGCAGCCTATACCACTTATATTTAGGCAAACTGTGCAAATAAGCCAACTGATCATGTTTTCTCATATTTGTAGGATTATAAAAAACTAGAGTTTTAGTGAACACACTAAACACACATGTAAGAAACAGATTACTTTTTATTTTTGTACACCAGAAATATAAAGCACTTTAGCTTTTTTTTATCAGTCAGTGTATTTGAACTCGTTTTATAGATAGATGCTGTCTAGGCTGCAAAGTAATAATTTTCGTTTGCTAAAAAAAAAAAATTTGTTTAAAATTGAGCTTTTTTTTATAGATTATTTTCTTGGAGTCACCAGAAAAGGAAGAGGAGCTAAGAGCATCGTTTCACTTCAACAAGGATGAAATACAAGTGTTGGATGAAAGGTTAAGTCAACATTTCTTTCACATATACCCTTAGTAAAAACTTGAAAAACACTCTTCTAAAATATTATATCAATATGTCTTAGACAATATTTCTTTTTCCACCCACCAAGCTTAATATTACAAAAAAATACAAGCCAAACTTTATCTCGTCAGAAGGGCTAAGACATGTGAGCCACTAATATACTTGAAATGAAACATAAATGACCGGCTAAGAATCCATGGTAGAAATTCAAGGGATATCTTCACCCATCATGAGCCTCCCGAAGGTACAGGAACAGAAGGGCTACAGACTAGCTGAAGGTTACCGGAAGATTTCTAGAAAAAAATTTCTAATTTTCTTAATGCCACAAGATGGGTGTTAGAGCCTCGCTAGCTGGATACATTGGAGTCTTGATAATCCAAGTTTCAAGGGGATTAGGAGTAACTGAAGATAAACAAAAAATAGGTTAAGACCGCATTGGCTATGCATGACGAATGAAAATGAAGAGTAAAAAAAAACAATACAAAAGGACAAAGAACAACAGTGGAAGATGAAATAAGAAACAGAATGAGAAATATGATACAAAGCTTCCATTTTTGCATGAACGATGCCAAGCCGCCTACAGTCCAAATAAAAATATAATTGAAAAGGTAAATTTTCAAAGAACTTAGGACGTGATTCCTTCTCAAGTTTATTCAACGTCTCAGTCCTTTTGAAAAAAAAAAAAAAATTAAAGCTATATTTTGCAAAACATAAAACAGAACTTATCAGGTGAAAATTCTCAAAAATACTCTTGATCGTGTATCGCTTAAGTTCTTTATGTATGTGCCAAAGTTTGCATATACATTGTAAGAAAGTTGAAGGGAGGCAAGCGAAACCTATATTTAATGCCCTACTTTAACCAAAAATCATGTACTTCATCATGTACATGTACAAATCATATACATTTACTAAATACTTTTTTAATGTCATCCGCCATGTCATAAAAAGATGTTTCCGTCAAGGTTTATGTATATATATATATATATATATATATATATATATATATATATATATATATATATATATATATATATATATATATATATATATATATATATATATATATATATATATATATATATATATATATAGGTCTATGTATATTTCGAGAAAATTGGTATCTTGGGATATTTTCCCATAAAAAATGATAGGTCAGAAGTCTGAGTAAAACACCTATGTGGAAAAATTGAAGATTTTCATGCACGGACAAGTTTACATTAAATTGCTTAAAGATAAAAAAACTGGTGATAGCAAAAATATTTGTATATATTTTGGAATGGGATTATAACAATTTAACCTTCAAACAAGAAAACCAAAGGTTTGATGAATTATATGATTCTCCCCTCCCACCACAAGAGTGAATAAAGGAAGGCCTAACAACAAAACTTAGCACCATCAATTGTGACAACACCTTTACGGCAGCTAAGGCAAAGGTCATTGCTAAATTGTCTGAAGTAATCAAAATCCAAAAACGCGTTGAAAATAAAAATGAAGAGCAAGGGCGCTGACATAAAATTTTCCAACGGGGGAGGCCAGACGCCAAAATAGCAGTGGTGGTTGGGTGACAGTTTAGGGGATTTAGGGCACCAAACTACGACTTTACCCGGAAGAGGAAGGATTTGCCATCAATTTAAAATCTTGTGAAGCTAATTGATTTAAAAATATCAATAATTATTCTTTAGGCTTTCCAGTTGCAAAAGAAGTAATGCCCCACGGTGATAGTACTGGATTCAACTAAGTTCATTCCCTTTATTTGTAATGAAATTATTCTACTTTTGGTGATCTTTAATTGCATATCAGCTATAATAAGGGGTGTGCGTGAGTCATTGTTTAGGTGGGGGTAGGGTAGATTCCTACTAAAGCACATTTTAATGGTCAAACTGCTTACTCTTCATGAGGCTTTAGATAAATGTTAAAAGAAGAAGGGAGGGGAGAAAGAATTAATTAAAATGTTTGTCTATACAGCTAATATGTTAAATTCCCATATCTACCAGCACAGAGGTGGAAAAGGCAAGGCAGGTCATCATCAGCCCCGCCATGAAATATCTTTGGCGTGGCAAATACTGTTAGGAACTTAGTTTTCAGCAATTTTAAATGGTAATATTTTTCTATTTCTATGCATATGAAGTACTTCAATGTAGTTAAATAAATGTATGCAATGTATTTAGCAATAAGAAAATCCTATTGTAGAGATTGTGATGGCTTCAGTTATGTAGAAGATCGAAAGTCTCACAGAATTTCCATCCATGCAAACAATCCTCCTTTTCAACCAACCAAAATTCTTTAGTAATAATATTAACAAGGACTTTTCACCAAAATTACTATTTATCGCCAATTTTTTAAGTATATTCAAATATTATTCAAAATTGAAAATGCAAATTTAAACGTAGAACGGTACTAATCAACATACAATTATTGATTTACACATTTGAAAAGCAATTGACCAGGGATTTGAGGGACCAGTACCTCAAATTATATCTAGGTTAGGCCTGGGTTTGATTTGGATTAATTAAAAAAACTTTTTCCACAAAATAGGTTTTTCAAAGAAAAGTAAAAAATACCATTAAACAAAAAATGAGCAAAAATAAAATCAAATAATCTACCAAGCGTGAAACTACCACAAATCAGCATCGATAAATAAATGAAACCCAAAACAAACAGAAATCATAGGCAGCGCGCTAGCGATGCCTAAGTAAAGAACGATGTGGGCACAATGTTTTGTTTTTTTGGTTCACCATACCCGGGCACTTCGTATCGAAGAAGTTGAAAGTAGAAAATTTGAAACGGGCTCATTTGACTGGAAATTGGAGTAGCTAGTGCCATTTTTAATAGTCGAAAGTGATTGGAGGGCAACTAGCCCCCCCCCCCCCCCACGCCCATCTTTCCCCCAAACACATCAAACCAAAATTTTGAGATAGCCATTTTGTTCAGCGTAGTTGATTTTCAGATAGAAAATATGTTTTTGAGGTGGACACTCCCCCACAACCCTCAGGGCAAGGGTTTTAAGTTGTGCCCTGGGGGCATATAAGGTTTTATAGAAAGCGCTGTCGTAGAAACTAGTAGTAATGGGTCAATCTAAGGTACGAGGATGGTAGCAAATTACTGTATCAATCTAAGGTACGAGGATGGTAGCAAATTACTGTATCAATCTAAGGTACGAGTATGGTAGCAAATGACTGTATCAATTAAAAAGAGCGGGCAGGTGTAGCTATAACAGTTTCAAGCGGGCAGTACTCCCGCCAATACAAGCAGACAGTGCAATGACCGGTTTTAACTACCGTGCAAAATTTCGTGCTGATCTCTGTTCAAAGTGCGTGATGTTTTCATGCTAGTGATTCGTTCACTCTGACACTGAGCGTGGATATAAAAAGTCCGATACCGAGTTAGTATCTCAGTCAATAAGTTGAATTTGATTAGTTTACATTATTTCAAATTGGAGAAATAAACGTTAAAATATGGTGAAAATGAGTAGTTTCACACTATTACACCTCGAAGGAGCCGACAGTGATGTTGTGAAGACAATGGGCCCCAATGTAGCAGTTGAAATTGGAAAAGACTCCCGACTAATATTTGAGTAGGATGAGATGTTTGGCCGATACGTTATATCATTGAGTAAATTTAAGTCGGATGAACAATTATGCTTTGCTGCAAAAGTTAGTATAATGTATTTATCACGACTACAGCATGGATTGAATGCTATTATGAAGCACGTTGAGGAAAATGGATTGACTCACCTAACGCAAACAGAGTGAAAATATATTCTTTTATTACATTTCTGTCAATAAAAATGTTTTTGTATAATGTTTTTTTATTGATTAGACACTCTAGAAGATCGTTTACTCCACTCTCTCTCTCTCTCTATGGTGGTTGGTGGTGGTGGTGTTGTCCAATAGGTATCGAGATTATGCACAAAGTAGAAACTTGCTATTGTTATTTTAGTCTATAGTTGATAGTGGGAGTTTCAAGAATGATTGGATTTGAGAAACAGAAGATCTTACGGAATCTAGTAAATTGGAAAAATGTTTAGTGTTAGATGATGACTTTTTGGAATTATCTCTTCAACGGAAAATATTTTCTCTAGAAATACTTAACTGTATAATGGGATCTGATTCTCTATCCTTGGATTATTGTATGAAGCTTATGCATTGCGAATCAAATGCATTTACTTAATTTATTGATATATTAATTGAAACGAAGCATAATGACATTGTGATTCTGCTTTTAACCACTACCTAGAAATTCATTCTTTAAAACAGTAAGAAATAAGTTTTTGTGACGATGCTCGATTACTCCTCCTCCTCCTAGAAGACAATGTTATTTTTTTTTATTGATTTTGAGTCAGTTTCGTTCTGGCAGTGAGACGGACAACATCGGAAAAATGTATCATACATGTTCACTATGTTTATATACATTGGGCAGCTGGTCTTCATGTGAGAACTCTACTACAGTTGATGACTACAATGAAAAGTGTAGACTATGCACTCCGTGTAAATTGCATAAAGGATATGCTGTACAAATTAAGGACGGTAATACCTGTCTTGAAGAGACTTGTGACTCTCATCCTAATGGATAAGTATGCTCCAATTGTCATTTTGATAAGTGTGACCAGTGGGAAAATACTTACACTGGTATGATTGGAAAAAACCCTAAACGTGACTTCAGTTTATTTCTAAGGAATTGGTATCGTCGCGGCTTTAAATTTTATTGGGAAGAAGAATTTGGAGCACGTTTCAATTGTATAAACATGAAGAGAGTATGGTTCCTGCGTCATCGTTGTGTGGACAATGCAAGTAATGATTATAAACCTAGCGATTTTTATTTGGTTGTGACAGAAAGTGACTCTTCATATGAAAATATTGTGTGCAACATTACATTAAATAATCCGATAGAACCAGGTGATTTTTTCAATATGAATCGTAATAGTACCACTGAATTCACAAGAATCTTTAATAAAAATGAAGTTACAATATATTGTGGAAAATGTGATCCGGACTTTGCACAATAGGATCAGTACAAGTTGAATCCAAATGATCTGCCACCACTAATCGTTGTCGACGACGATGACTATGATGATGATGATGACAATCTAAATGACTATGAAGAAGAAGAAATCTAAACAAATGAAGACAATCGACTTTTTTTTATAGTGCATATATATTTTAATAATAAACAAATTCACATACATTTTTAAAACACTTTATTCTTAGGGCACTGAAATCAATACTGTACAGGTCTGAGAGGGTATTTTCTACTAGAAAGTCATTCAAACGTGGACTGTGTACATAAATGTTGAGAAATTCACTGAAAGTATAATCACGACATCGAAAAATGAAATGCATGAGAACCACAGCTTTTGGACGATAGATCCTGTACTCGCATCCAATTTTGATTAATTGTTTCCCACTTCCTTCAAGATAGTTTTTGATGTGGGGTTTGTGAAATGCATATAGCAGACTAAGAGGATCAAAAAATCCCATAGTCTCCGCTGTCTAAAAGATGCGTAGTCAATGACCCGTCTACAAAGTCGAAGGACCATTATTAACAATGATATAGGTTTTGTTAACAGTATGAATATGATGGAGGAAATCTGATGGAATACAATATGATTTATATTTGGAAATAAGAAGATCCATAGTAAATACATTGATTATTTGATTGGTTTCCATAGTGCCAAGTCTAAAAGAACACTACCATCGGGGGTAATTTCCCAATAGGTTTCAAATTGATTGAGTGAGATTAATGTTACACTCTCTGTCAATGGTTTTTCAAAGGTACACTCTATACGTACAGTACTTTTTCGGACAATACTCATATTTTGAGTACCAGACAAGTCCAAAACAATGATACCATGACTTTTTGCGAACATTGAATCGGTAATACCATTTTCATACAGTTGAGATTCTCGATCTTGGGACTGTATTTTCAATCCATATACGGTTCATAGGATTTGACAAAGGACAAATAGTTGAGATGAATTCTATTTACTTTATATACAAAGGGGGAACTTCTAAATTGTTCAAATTCACTTGGTAAGCATTTCTACAATCCTATGACACTGGCACTTTTTACAAAAGCCAAGGCAAGTTTTGAAGGAATTTCACTATTGATAAAGGAAAAATCGGTGTATGTACTTGATCCAGTGGCAACATGACGTTGATTTGTGATTGTCTGAGGAACGAGCAGTTTGATATTATTTCCAGAGGCTCTTGATTTTTCAATTGCCAAAGCATCAGAACTCATAACCTGTTGTTTTCGCACATGGAGTATTGCCGAAGTTAGATTGACATTAGCATCGGGTTCTGCATCAAGTGCTTTTCTCAATATGAAATTGAACGGTGCAAGTTGTAACTTTATATCAATTTTACCATTGGGGGGCATCCCTTGGGATATATTGAATATTTCATGATTGAGTCTACCAACTAAATGATACTCCTTGCTCACTGCCCAAGTGAGTTCACCGTCAGTATCAACATTTGTTCTATAGTCATACCCCATTGGCAGAACTCTCAATTTATTATATGCCATTGGAGTCATCAACATAAATTGTAAGTAACTAGCATAGTTTGATAGACTGTTGCTGGTGATCACCAATGTTCCATTTATGTAGACACATATTTGTTTAAATAAATTGTGTAATATACCATTCTCATAGGATATTCAATCGACGTTGGAGGGAGGTGAATTGTCAGACTTTTTCCTCACCACAACTTTTAAATCGATAAATGTTGATGATATATCAATGAAGTAGTCTTCGTTGGAGTAAATTTGAAAATGTATGTTTTCAGAGAGGAGTTGCTATGGATAGCAATGTTAATAGTTCCCATGTTTTAAACTGAAATCAACACTTTCTGCATTGAAAAGATTTGGAGATGTGGTGACAGTGGGATGAGATTCCTTGTGGGGTAGATATGCCATCTAGGAAAAGAAATCCCTTTTCGATCTAACAATTTTGCTTCTTGGTTTCTTTTTCTTACTTTTGTTTGACAAGAGTGATGATGATGTCTTTCGCTTCTAACCTGAGTAGAGACTGATGACTGAAGAGATGGTTCTCCTCCTTTTAAAACTTTTTCCACTTTGTTTCAATCGCTCGCCAAGGGATCGTGCGCTGGACCTGATATTTTTTGAAACACTTTCTTTAAAATCTTTACCATCCCCCAATCGTGTAGCGTAGAGGATGCAAAATCTGCAGCAACCGGCGCAATATATTTTTTAGCCAACGGTATTGCAGAGCGAAACAGCTTAGCCAACCAACTGCCAAGCCCATAGCCCAACATTGACGAGCAGCCTTTATAATAGTCCATTCCATGACACAATTGTCGTGGTTGGAGAGCCGTAACATAGCAATCAATATCAGGACATACAAATATATTTTTTCTATTAGCCATTTTGTTGTTGTTGTTGTCGCCGAATGGGTCGAAAATGACAAGTAATCACGGCCAAACCCTTTGTTATTGCTAGAGGATCACCTAATTCACTTCTTAGTGTTAACTGACAGAGTTCCAAACACGAAGTGTTTACAGGAACATACTGAACGTGCTTTATTTTATAGTGATGAACGTGTTCATGGGTTGTTTTTCATTCAAAAACACGTAGGAGGGGGACATTTGAATTACCAACTCTCGATGTTTCCACAAAGGACACGTAGAGAAATATGCAAGAGTCCGAGGCGAGACCAGGTGGGTAATCAGCAAAAATAACTTGATCCATCCCGCTAACAGTTCCAGCGTTTTTCCCATTGATCATATTCTGTTTAAAGCCAAGAACATCTCTCAGATTATCATTAAGATGAATCAGTTCAGTGTCAACAGGCGAGGTAATGTAAATCCTATCATGTTCCATTGAATAATTAAAAAGGAAGGTAACAATCCTACGATATGAGATTTTTCTATTGATTGCACGACACAAATCCGTCATAGTACCATATCCATTCATAGTACCATATTAGTACCATAGTACCATGTCACAGAGACGATACGTTATGGGTGTAGTGTCCAAGAGTTTGGAGACTTTAAAAAGTTCAGTGGACCATAAGTAATTACCCTTTTGAAAAACATTAGTAGTTCGATTGATTCGAACAGTATCACCAACATTGAATTTCTTGTTTTTCTTTTCATTACCAACACCACCACCACCACCACCATTGGAATACTGTTTAAGAAAAGTGTCAAATGTATTGACATCATGATGAACTTCTGTTGGGGTTGAGTTGGACAGGGATCGATGTGGACGTTGATTATAAATCAACATGATTTTATCCAAATCATGAATAAAAGCAGCAGTATTTTTTAAAGTGCAATATCTATAAATTAAAAGACGAATAGTTCTTATCAGTCGTTCGGCCAATGCTGCCTTTATTGGACTATGACTATGATAGAGGATTGTATTATATTTCAGTAGAATCTTCTTTATATGAGGATTAACAAATTCACTACCCCGATCCGTTTGAATCTTCTTATAGCATCCTTTTCGAGGATGGTTTCAAGAGCTTGAGCAACCTCATCGCCGCCCTCTGACCGCAGTGGTATGGAACATGCGTAATAGCTAAAAACATTGATTGCAAGTAGAATGTACTTGTTTGGGTGATTATGACGCTGTTGAATCGCATCTAGAGTCGAACGATCGGCTTGCAATATTTGTAATGGGTAAAAGGCTTTAGTTTTTCGATAGTGATTACCAAGAACTCTACGATTACGATGTAGAGTTTAACTTGATTCATTCAGTAGATACTCTGCCACCCGATTCTTTTCAAGTCCAATGACTTGAGCAAGTGTGGTGGGTGAACTTAAACTTCCCACTGCACCAATATTCTCATAAACATGTTTCAATGCTTCAACCATTTTGAACGTAAACACGTAGTGAAGTATCCACTGCCCATTTGCATACTAACAGGTGATGGTGAGGGGGATGCAGTGATATTAAGACGTCTTCGTTTGACTCCCCCACTCATAACTCTTGTCAAATCATTTCGACTTGGCGTGCTAGCGGTATTTTCCGAAAATGATTTAAAAACATCTTTTGATATTTGACTAAATTCCTTTAATCGTTTTAAAATATGTTTAATGGCAATAGCCTAAGGCTTTTTGGAAAGTTTGATGAGTTTAAAAATGTATGCAGGTGACTCAAATGATACAAGTCTTTTACGATTTGTGACCAAATCTGATAATAAATCAAGTAGAATATAGGTCTTGCCATGGATTACAACCTGATTCCCATTGGCATCAATTTGAACATGTTCATTGTCATTGAGATGTGTCAAGAGTCTTTTACACTGTTCACGATAGGAATGTGGCATTAGATCTGCAACACTTTTCATAACTTTAGATAAATCTTGTTCTTTTGGTATTATCGTTGTTGTTGATGATGATGATGATGATGGAGTCATTTCCTTATTGGGATCAATAACATTTACTTTGAGGGGTCTCTCACGATAGGACTTGTGTTTGTGCACTCGGCAAAGTGCATTTTGAAGCAGAATTAATTTTTCATCGTCGGCAATTGTCTCATTGTTAATGAATTTATTAAGATTGTCCTCGAAATGTTCCTTTGGCGAAAGGGCGAGTTCAATTGGAGTCAATTTATAGAGTTTGGCCATTCTCTCTCTCTAGAGAAAACTGCTTACAAGTCCTGCAATGATTGGCACTAATAGTGTAAAGAAGTTACCACCCGCTTGAAGAAGTCTTTTTCTTTTAAAATCGTTTCCTTTATTTTTGCTTGCCGCTGATGCTAGGGACCGTACAAGGGAACGATGTTGCTTTGTCTGTTGCTTAACACCTTCTGTCAGTTGAACATTGCCTTCGGTTAGATTTAAACAAAGTTCAGATACGAAATTAATGAATTCTCTGTCGACACCATGTTTGAGTATGGCCTTCCTAAGTCATGGTTTTGAATTACCTAGGACGGTGAATAAATGTCGATGTTCATGTAGTTTCTTCAGTGCCATGATTGCAACTAACGACCTTTTTTACTGTTCACCTGCAGATATACAGTAATTTCATTGTCAAAAATATCGGTGACTACACGCAGATCCTCGGGTGTGTTCTTATTCAGGTCTAATAGAATTTATCCCTAGGGTTTGTTGGTAGCCTGATTCTAGGCCGAGAGTAGGAATTTCGGTTCATCCGGATACAACTGTCTGTTTAACGTTATGAGGGAACTGGAATCATGAACAACCCTGTAGATGATATAGTAGGTGCAATTCAAAGCAAGTGTTCTCATACACTTGCTCTGCTGAAACAGATTGTGTAGAACTAGGGTTACGGAGATCCGTTGATGATGAGATCGGACATTGAACAATTATATCATCTCCTGAGACCATTCTTCAATGGACTCAGCCAGATCGTCAATAATCAACCAGGAGTTTGATTTAATACTGTTGAAAATGTCAAGTCCATGTATGAATTTCGTGTTTAGGCAATAGTTTTTATTCTATCATAGGATTCTTGCCGAACACTATTGCAATAGTAAATTTCAGTTGGATTTTCTAAAAACATTTTGTCAAGATTTTGAATTATTTTTGTTGAAAATTTTGTTTTGTCGGATATTGATGGTCTGCAGAGAAACGATCTAAATGGAGTTTTAAATTGATACACAGCTCGCATCGATGTCAAAACACAACTGATTGCACATTGTATCATTCCCTTCAATAAATAGTAGTAGTAATTTCCCTAGTCATATTCGTGAACAAGAACAAGAAAACATTTCTTAAGAATGATACATGGTTTTTATTTACAGAATAAAAACATCACTACAAAAAAAATACTACATGTTTGATGAATACATACGCACACACATGAAAAAGGCATTATCAAATAACAAATTCAATAAAAAACACAAAAAAAGCACTTATCACAATTGGAAAAAGGGGTGCCCACCCCCACCCCCCCCCGGGCCCGCCGCGGGTACGGGGCCAAAAAACAAACAATTTGAACACTTTTATTTACAAAAAAAAACATACGACTCTGCCTTGCTATAAAAAAAACTGCTGAGTTGTTCATGTCGAAATTCTTATTCACGTAGTGTTTATGCACCCTTTTGCAAACTTTTTTGATTTCTTGTTGTTTGTTGGCACACAGTACACCTTCGGACCTGCAAGCACACGACTGGAAATCAAGTCACTTCCCGTCTCTGATTTTAACATTAATAACTGATTTGGGGCCTGGCACTTCACTAACTCCTGGTAAATGGACTCGTCCCAATTGGTAAAGTCCATTTGAGAGCTAATGTGCACGGCTTTTTCCAAATCTTCCAATAAATTCGCGGTTCTAACTTTTAGCAAAAGTGAATCGGTATCCCCATAACATACTTGAACTTCTCCCTCCCCCGGCCATTGGCGCCTACACACATCGTATTAGAATGACAACATGAGTTTTTTTTATATTTCGGTTATTGCGCTGGCATCTGTAATATTTTTATTGAGAACTACATTTTTTTTCTATTCATGAGGATCATACTGGAGTTTATGATGGAGAATGATGTGAAGTTTGGATCGGCAACGATTTTAGCACATTCTTTTGGGTCAATCACAACGTCACAACAACTTCGATTACGTACACTCTCACACATTTTCTCGAAGGCTGAGTTCAAAATGAGTTTAACAATTTCCTTTTCAACCTTCGTTTTTGCTTCGGAACGTTTATCGACAAAAGTGTCAATAAACGTTTTCAAATAGGGTTTCTGGTCGAATTGGAGGGCTCTTTGTATCCTTGTGACATTGAAACCGTTGGCTACCATCCAACGCAAAAGAGCGTGATGTAAACAATATTCTCTTTCGGGTGAAGGTCGGCGATAAGTTTTTGTTTTGAAGGTGTCCAGCGCACACCACCATCCTCTACCTTAGAAATATTGTATGGACTCAAAGAGTCCCTAGTCACCGCTCTGCTTATGCACGGGAAAACAAGATCCTTCACCGAGTCATGATGCTCCGCGGGTATTTCACCATCGATTTCAAAAAACCATCCCTGTGGCCCATTCTCCTCAACATTGGCAATGTTGGGGAAATCTGAAGCACGAGGATCGTTATGCCATTTATAATTTCCACACGGCAAAGAGTAGTGAGACATTGCCGACGGATAAAGGGAGTTCATATATAAGAAAACTGCATTCGACTTTACACCGGTGTCTTGTCGAGTCAGATCAGTTTCAAGTATACGATCTCTATGAAAAACTTAGCCTCCCCTCATTGATCTCTCTAAAAATATATGCTGATCCAAGTCGGTGATCAAGCCTATTTCCTCATTACTGATTTTAAGATTTAAATCCATCACCAGATGAGGAGTGGAAAAATAATAACCAAAATCCAACAAAAATTCCCTATAGATGTTATCCATGTTCTTACACACAATATCCAGCAACATCAACAAATCACTTGCCAGGCACAATCTACAATACTCCCACCCGTTTATACACCCTCCCTTAGCCCAAACCCTCTTGGCAAATTCATAGTCGGCAGTGGTGCATTGACGCTCGTAAAGTGAATCTTAGAATGAGGTGATAGACGGCAATTGTTCCTCATAAAGCCTCGCGGTGGAGTTGTAGTAGTCATACGGATATATACCCTTACACGTTAATAAATCATACATTTCACCGTCTGAAAAGTGCTGCTGTTTAAGGAGGTGTTGCCTAAGGAGGGGGAAACTATTAAAATCGTCACTTTTCTGTACTTCAATGAGTTGTCTTAGGGATTTGGAGAAGAAGCTAAAGGCGTCTAAAAAACGGATCTTATTTATGCACAATTTATTGTTATCTATTATTTGCCATTTGAATTCTAAGAGCAGCAGCTTTTCAGACGATTTGGGTATGATATTATAAGAAAACGAACCATCTAACCATGCGCCATCTACAACTCCACCTCGTTGGAATCGTGCCAATGCCGGTAAAATAAATTTCATGTCATAGCTGGAATTGTGTATATAAACAGTTAGAAACAATTGTTGACTAACGTTTAAATTACACGATTGATGGGCCACTCCACGAAAATTGCTCAATCCCGATACAATCGGGTTGCCCAAATGATCGTGGTCACAGACCATCCCTTTACCCCCTTTCGCCTTGTCCCCGGTAGCTCTTTCCCATTACCCTCAACAAATTCCCCTTACAAACCCACCATATTTTTTCAGTTTTAATGGTCAACTCGTCCTCTGGTGATAGAGTCATTGGATAGGATGTATTTCGCAGCCGTGATATCGATTTATTTTCTGTTTTAATGAGTGCTGTCACGGCTGAGAGCGTACAATCATCCCCACCCAATCTCTCAACTACCAATTGCATGGAATTACACGAGTCTCTTTGTGCGTGAGCATAAGAGAATGCAATGACCTCATGTTTTTTTTAACAAGATTTGAATTCAATGGATCATACACATCAATGAGAGCGGCTTCGCAGTCTAAGGCCACCTTGTCACTCTGTTAGAGTGAATTTTGAAAGTTCTTAAATCGCAAGATGGCCCTGTCACCGCTAACTGTTTGCACAGATTGACAACCGTGACGCTTGCAATGCTTCATATGATTGTTTAACTTAATATCTGACCGGAATCTAGAAAGGCATGTTGGACAATAGTAACATGCCCCCCCTTTGTTCCCTTT